>NC_056726.1:1858621667-1858921667 GCF_019279795.1 Protopterus annectens | reverse complement strand
TTTCTCAAGGGCAACAGGCACTTTATTTGAAGATGAAAACATGAAATAAAAAGTTGTTTGCTAGCAGCAACCTTTCCATTAGTTACAGATCTCTTTAAGCTGAATTTTTAGATGACTTTTACTTCTGCAGAGATTGGATATTTACTGATACTGGTAGATTGTAGAAGTTTGAATATACTTTTATGATGGAAGTGTTCTGAATTGGGCAGTTTTGTCATTATTGGTTCGTGCATTTTGTTTCATTGCTTACTGGAAAAATGTTCAAAATAATACATTTGAAATACGTTCTAGCAAGTATGCTGTATTATGCAAGGAAATATAATTTAATACAGTCAGGAAAGTGTATCAAAGAACACATGTATGTTTTGTGTGCAAGGGGCCTATGATTTGAAAACAGCCCAATTCATCCACCACTGACCAGATGCATTTTTTGAATGTGGGTTTCAATGGTGTTTCAAGGAATGTGAGTTTCAAGGTCAGAGAAGTTTTAATGCTAAGTCTATTTTCATTGTGAGACTGTATTGTTTTGTTTAGCAGATGTCTATTAGTGTTTGAGCTATAAAATGTAAAATAAAAGTTTTAAATGAAATCCGGATAATCATTGTAGAAGTAAAGCAGAATGCACATTTTAGTGTTTATAGTAAATGGGGCAAAATAGCCAAGTAATGGGACAATGGAATGGCTGCGGGGGAAGGATGTGTATGGGGGCATTCGACCATGATTTTGTGAAGGGACAAGGGTGGCAATGGGGCCATATTTTGGTTGTCTGTTCTTCAGTTTACACTTGAAAGTTGGTATCCCACAATTCCGCTGGAGTGGGTGGGGTTACATAATTATGTATGCAAAGTTTATGTTAATCAGCATACATATTTGTACCTATTTTTCATGGGCCTTTATCCAGATTTTTGATGTTTCCAGGTTGAAAGGTGGGGGGTAGCCACATTCTTTGATTTCCTGTCCTTGCCTATTTAAGTGGTACAGCTTGAAATATTTTCTGTTTAAAAACCTCAACTTTGGCTGGCTAAGGTCTAGCTGTATTCAACTAGACGTCTAAGAGAATTTAAGTACCTTTATCTGTACTTTTTTTTCAAATAGTACAGTATTTAAATTGATTTAACTGTGTTGCATGAATATTAACTGAACTGGAAGTTTTGACTCTGTTCTTCAGTTAGTGCTTGCTTGAATTTTATTATTTGTTAGTAATTGCAGGTGTGGGGATAGCCACATTCTTTGATTTCCTGTCCTTGCCTATTTAAGTGGTACAGTTTGAAATATTTTCTGCTTAAAAACCTCAGCTTTGGCGGCTAAGATCTAGCTGTATTCAACTGGACGTATAAGAGAATTTAAGTACCTTTATCTGCACTTTTTTTCAAATAATACAGTATTTAAATTGATTTAACTGTGTTGCATGATTATTAACTGAACTGGAAGTTTTGGCACTGTTCTTCAGTTAATTTTCACACCCACCCTCCCTGTTTCTGTTTTGGTGTTAATCTTAGTGGCTTTGAAACTGCCCGCCCCTCTTGTAAATTTGGACCCATCTCATTTGCTCAATCAACTGAGTGCAGTGAGATCATATTCTGATTTCAGGCACTCCTACTGTGTACAAAGAGAGCATCTGGGAAAGAGAACAAAAAAAAAATTTAAGCTTGTTTCCTGCCTTTCCTGTTAAGTGGTCTAGACTGTTTGTAGGCTTCTGAGAGCCCAAGCCCTTCTCTGTTGGTGGGAAGCCTTCTAGCTTAGTTTTGTTTCTTATAACTAGCCAGTTTTCCAGTTTCAGCACTCAAATCTATTTCTTTGAACTTAGCACTTGTTCAGAACTCATTGTAAGCACTACATAAGCTGCAAATTACTACAGCACTCAACTTTCCTCACTTGTCTAGTGGAAAGCAGTTTTTACTACTTAATAAATAAGCACTTATCCAGGCATATCTAAGGGTCAACTCCCAGTGATTTCTCCTGTCTACCTGATGAATCTGGGCATCTTGGGGCAATGCAGCAATTGCCTCATGTACACAGACAACCCTCCCCTCCTATCACCCAACACTACAACCTGTGAGAGATGCACTTATATAGCCAAACTGGAACCACAGCTCTCTTCACCCAAGACTGGACTAGACAGTCAAGAGGAGAAGGTAAACACTTGCACCGCACCACACTCATCACATAGTCCCTCAAAACCTACACCACCAAAACACACACATAGAAACACAAAACACACACCTACATTCATGAAGGCTCTCAATAAAAACCTGCCCAAGCATCAGGGATATCCAAAGCATAAACGCAAGCAAACTCTACCCCCCAACACAACCCAAATGACACATAGCCCACAAACTCAATGTGCCACTCAACCACAGCCCATAAGGCATAACAACGTACCCAATACTCTAGTCATAGGTGACTCTATAGTCAGGCACACTGATGTTCCACTCACTAGACTAAACAAGGAGAAATTTATTGTCAGCTGCCTGTCAGGTGCCAGGATCCGCCGCATAATGCATGCACTCAGGTCACTCCACAATAAGTACAACTATGACACTGTCATTGTCCATGTTGGTGTGAATGACCTGAGATGTACCTCCCTGGACTACATAGGTTCATAGGTTCATAGGTTCATACTAGGCTATCTGTCCTAGGGCATTTATAAGCCTAGCCAGAGTGTGTTTGGCTTTCGCCACCCATTTTAAATGAATTTTGCTATGCCCTTTTTTGAGGTTAGTATACTGTGCCTCTGTCTAACAGTGACACAGAAGTGATACCCGGGGTAAACCTACTATCTCCCATCCATTCATCAAGATTTCTCTTGAAGAGAGTCAATGAGGGACTCTGCCTAACCTGGACTGGGATTTTATTCCAGAGTGAAGGGAGCCTCTGGGTTATGAACCTGTCCCTCCAGCATGTCCTATTTATTTCAGTGCTGAGGTTTAAGTCTCTCAAGCTTGGACATGGCTTTATATGTAGCTCGATGGGATTTGGATTTTCTGAGGTGCAGCATGTCCATTAATTCCAGGTTGGACATGGCTTTATACATCAGGCACAGATCGTCTCTGAGCAGGCAGTATGCCACTGAGTAGAGCTGGAGTTTCTTTAACCTGGTAGCATATGGTATCTGTTTGAGCCCTTTGATCCTCTTGGTGAGGTACTTTTGGGGTCTTTCCAGTTGCTGCAGGTGTCTGGTAAGGTATATCCCAAAAGGGGCATTGTACTCAATTATGGGCCTGATGAGGGATGAGTAAAGAGGCAGGATGACCTCCCCTGATCTAGATGTGAATCCCTTCATGATTAGGTGGGCTATATAAAATGTTTTTCTAACCACTTTGGCCACGTGGTTGTCAAATGAGAGATTGCTATCAACTTGGGTCCCCAGGTCTCTAATTACTTCTTCCGTACTTAATGGATTACCACCTATGTGGTAATTTGTGGGCAATTTGTTTTTGCCAAAGAGGATGACTATACACTTTTTGGCGTTTATCTTGAGGCCATGGCTCTGGCACCAGTTGTCTGTTTCTCTGAGGCCCTTTTGTAGGATGCTTGTGTCAGCTGGAGAGTCAATTATGGCACCCAGTTTGCAGTTATCTGTGAACTTGGTCAGCCACAGTCCTTCCGTGTTAGCCTGTACCTCCGAGAAATATATACCAAACAAGAGAGGTCCCAGGACTGCGCCTTGTGGGATGCCACTTGTAACTGGTTTGGAGTCTGACATGGCTCCAGCAATTCTAACCATGTGGGTTCTGTCCTTCAGCCAGTTTGCAACCCATCTAGTGACATAGGGGTTTATATTTAAGCTGGTGAGCTTATCTATAATGCCTGAGTGGGGTATTGTATCGAAGGCTTTTGCAAGGTCCAGGTAGGCTGTGTGTACCACCTTCCCCTCGTCAATGGCCTTGGTGACTGTTTCAAAGAAATCGACCAGGTTTAAAAGGCAGGATCTGCCCTTAACAAAGCCAAACTGGGTAGGATACAGTGTCTGTAGGTCCCCAATATCTCTATTTATGAGGTCCATGATGATCCTTTCCATAGCTTTGCAGACCAAGCAAGTCAAGCTTATGGGGCGATAGTTTCCAGGATCCGTTGAGACACCACCTTTGGGGAGAGGGACCACTGTTGCTGTACGCCACTCTTTGGGCACATATCCTGTAGTAAGGCTGAGACTGAACAGTAGTTTTATGTTTGGGTTTAGTTCTTCTTGGAGTTCATGTAGGACGCAGCCCAGGACACCGTCTGGTCCCATTGATGCTGTGTGTTTTGCTTTGGAGAGGGCGGCTCTTACCTGAGCATCTGAGATATCAGGGAGGCAGCACTCTGCTGGGATAGATATTTGCCCTTTTGGTGGGGAAGGGGGGGAGAAGTTTGCACTGAACCTGTCAGCTAGGATGTTGGCAATGTCTGTGGGTTCGGTGTATTTTTTGCCATTTTGGACTAATTCTGAGCATATCTGGGAATTCCCACCCAGGTTCCTAACATAACTAAAGAAAGCCTTGTGATTATCCTTAGTGTCCTGTACAATTTTTCTCTTGAAGCTGGCCTTAGACGATTTTATGAGTGCCAGTAGTTTTTTGCTAATACTGATCAGAGATGCCTTCCCTTTTTGGGATTTTGCTCTATCATGTAGTAGCTTCCTCCTTCTATTGAATAGTTTGTTTATGGCTGGGGTCCACCAGACAGGACGCCTAACTTTGGAGGATTGGGTCTTGGTTTTATTTGGGATTGCATGATCCATTCATTCCTGAAGGTGTTCATAGAATGCGTTTATAAAGGATTCTGCGGTCTGGACCATATTTTCCACAGGCCCGGGGGCTTTGAAGGATTCCACCTTGGTTTTGAGGAGTGTGAAATTTGCTTTAGAGAAGTTTTTCACTGTTGTTTTCTGGGCAGGGGCTGGGGTCGGGATGTGAATATCTAGTGAGATTAGTTTATGGTCTGATCTTACCAGTGAGGGATACACTTCTGTTCTGGGGCATAGAGTCCCCATGTTGGTGATGATCAGGTCCAGTATGTTTTCCCCTCTTGTGGGAGTGGCAACAAGTTGTTCCATAGCATTTGAGTTTATAAATTCTAGGAACCTTTGGGCTAGAGTGTTGGAGCTAGAGTAATGCTCCCAGTCTATGTTAGGGTAGTTGAAGTCGCCCAATATAATGGTGTTTGGAGAGACCTTCATATTTTCCAGTGTTCTCAGGAAGGCCGAGTGGGGTTCCTGGGTTTGGGAGGGTGGTCTGTAGCAGGCTATAAACTGGAAGACAGTTTTACCCACTGTTAGTTGCACATGGATAGTCTCTGATGCTCCGTGCTGTGCCACCAACCTGGAGGTGTGGGTATCTTTGACAAATATTGATACTCCCCCTCCTTTTGTGGTTCGGTCCAAGTTTTGGGGCCAAAAAACATGGTATGAGGTATAACCTGGTAGTGCTGGGGTGCTCCCAGGAGCCTTGAACCAGGTTTCTGTTATTGCACAGATATCGATGTTCTCCATGCTAAGGAGAGTTTCGAAAAGTGCATCTTGAGGTTTAGACTTCTGGCGTTGAGTAGCATTACTCTTAGTTTCCTATCCCTTGTGATACCTATGGAGGTGGGTTTGTCTTTTGAGCCTTGCCTAAAAAAGGCACTATGGGGGTGGCAAGAGCCTTTGCCAATATCCGAAAGCTCAGGGGTGACAGGTGCAGGCTGTCCCTAGTGAAGCATCGTGGCTTGTCGAGCATGTCATCCCAGGCAGACAGGCATGGGATCCCCTTTGAATGACACCAATACTTAAGCCAATTGTTGAAATTGATCATCTTGTCTTCATATTGTGGCATCATTCTTGGTGAGGGTAAGATGCTACTCAAGGTCAGGGTCATACCGGCCTAGGCTACATGCTCAGAGAGCTCCTCTATGTCTCTTTTGTAATCCGGGGAGGTATGTCTCAGGTCATTCACACCAGCATGGACAATGACTGAGTCATATTTGTACTTGCCTTGGAGTGACCTGAGTGCTTGTGTTATGTGGCGAATCCTAGCGCCCGACAGGCAACTCATCACTATACTGAAAGAATGCAAAGTTCCTATAATCACGGCTGCACAGGTAAAAAACACCCTCTCCAAAGCCAAGAACACAGCATCCATGGGACCTGACAATATCCCAGGCTGCATTCTACATGAACTACAGAATGAACTGGCACCCTACCTAAGTACCATGTTCAATCATAGCCTCACCTCAGGCTTTGTACCCACTGAATGGTGCACCGCAATGGTTATCCCACTCCATAAAGAGGGTGCCACGACGGACCCCGGGAACTACTGCCCCATTAGCCTGATGAGCCTGGTCTGCAAGGCCATGGAATGTATCATTGTGGAACTCATAAACAAAGACATTGGTAATCTCCAAACTCTGGACCCTACCCAATTTGGATTTGTAAAAATCAGATCATGTCTCCTAAACCTGATTGACTTCTTTGAAGCAGTCACCAAAGCCATAGACGAGGGTAAAATGGTTCACACAGCTTATCTAGATCTCGCCAAGGCTTTCAACACAATCCCCCACTCTGGAATTATAGATAAGCTCACTAAACTAGGTATAAATCCCTATGTCACAAGATGGGTTGCCAACTGGCTCATGGACAGAACCCACACTGTGAAAGTAGCGGATTCCAAATCCGACATCAGACCAGTGACAAGTGGAGTACAACAGAGTTCAGTCCTGGGTCCTCTCCTGTTTGGTATCTACTTCTCTGAAGTGCAGGCCAACACAGGAGGTCTTTGGCTAACAAAGTTTGCAGATGACTGCAAACTAGGAGCCATAATTGAAACTCCTAACGATGTGGACAAACTACAAAAGGGCCTCACTGAGACAGATACCTCGTGTCAAAGCCATGGCCTGAAGCTCAATGCCAAAGAATGTATTGTCATCCCCTTTGGTAAAAACTCTGTACCCATGAACTACCACATAGCTGGTAGTCTACTTAATGCCAAAAATGTGATAAGAGACCTTGGGACACAGGTGGACTGTAGTCTCTCCTTTGATAATCACATCACCACAGTGGTCAGGAAATTCATCTATGTGGCATATCTCATCACAAAAGGATTCTCATCCAGAAAAAAGAGGTCATTGTTCCCCCCTACTCATCACTCATTAGACCCGTTATAGAGTACAACTCCCCTTTTGGTATGTACCTCACAAGACATCTACAACAACTGGAAAGACCACAGAAATACCTCACAAAGAGGATTACTGGCCTCAAACAGATGCCCTTTGCAGACCGTCTCAAAAAACTACAGCTTTACTCCATCGCATATCGCCTACTCAGGGGCAATCTCTGCCTAACATACAAAGCTATGTCAAACCCAGAGCTGTTGGACATGTTCCAATTAAAGAAACCCCAATCCCTCTGAGCTACACGCTCTAGGGACCTAAACCTTGTCACCAGAATAAACAGAACATGCTGGAGGGATAGATTCCTGTCCCAGAGACTTTCCATACTCTGGAACAGACTACCTATCTATGTCAAACAGAGCTCCTCATTAGCACTCTTCAAGAAAAATCTTGATGATTGGATGGGAAATGGGAAATTCACCCCAGGGATCACTTCTGTGGCTGTGCTCTACAGGGGCAAAGGAAAATAAATTTCTTGGGTGGCGAAAGCCAGGGTACATTTTTTGGCGAGGCTTGTATGGACCCTAGGGCCAATAGCCTAGTACCTACCTATGAACCTATGAAGGTGGAGAACAAAAGGTGGAACAGCCAGTAAGTGGGAAAGAGAAAATCCCAATAGTAGGTTGTCTTGAGACAACAGTGGTACCAAGCTACCATCCTGCAGATGTCCTGAAAGTGGAAGGATTGTGGTGAGGCAGTACCATGTGTTAATTCAGATACACAAAGTCAGGCTTGGAGACAAGCATGTGGGTCTGGTAGCCTGGGAGAGACCCAGACTGCACACTTGCAGCCAGGACTGGTGAAGTGGTTACTTCAGGGAGGGAGCTAACATGTAGCACTGAGACTGAATGTGAACCACAGCTACTAGTGGTTACTGATGTTCTCTTGGACAGACTGACTGCAGGGCAGAGGTGAGTAGTAGTACCCAAGCTGACAGTGAGGCACCACTGTCAGAGGATACCAGACTTCCTGTGTAAGGGGAGCTGGGAAGGGTTACAAAGAGAGAGTTGAGATAGGCTCAGCTCTCAGACCCTACATTACAAGGCCTGAGGCAGGTAGCTAGTGAGGCACCTGATTCTCAAAGGAATGGGGAATCTGTATACTGGGACAAAAGGTTACTGTATAGAAAGTGGACCCCTGAAGGTGGGCTAGAAGATCAGAGAATACAGCAGTTGCTAGTGCCTAGACCCTACCATCTGGCACTTCTAGTCATAACCCATGATAATACCTTTGCAGGTCATATGGGCATAAAACGTACAATGAGACGTATTATGCAGAACTTCTATTGGCCTGGAATTTCCAGGGATGTAACAGGGTACCGCAGGACCTGTGAGCAGTGCCAAAACGTAGGCAAGGCAGGAGACAAGGTGAAAGCACCTTTGATGCCTTTGCCTGTGATTGAGGAGCCATTTCAGGGGGTAGCTATGGATATTGTGGGGCCTCTGAGTACCCCAAGTTCCACAGGGAAAAAGTATATCTTAGTGGTCGTAGATTATGGTACAAGATACCCTGAAGCAGTGGCTTTGTCCTCCATTGAGGCAGAAAAGGTGGCAAATGCTTTATTAGAGATTTTCAGCAGGGTAGGTTTCCCAAAAGAAATACTGACTGACAGAGGTGCCAATTTCATGGCAAACCTACTGGCTTGTCTGTGGAAGTACTGTGGGGTGAAGCACATAAAAAGCACCCCCTACCATCCCCAGACTAATGGTCTTCTTGAGAGGTTAAACTCTACACTCATGTCCATGCTACAGGCATTTGCAGACCAGTTTATGAGGGAGTGGGACAAATATTTGCTCCATCCATTGTTTGCTTGTAGAGAGGTTCCCCAGAAATCCACAGGTTTTTCACCCTTTGAATTGTTGTATGGGCATAGGGGGAGGGGCCTCTAGACATAATTTATGATGAGTGGGAGGGTGAGTGTGAATCTCACCAGGCGTCTGTTGTGGCATATATCCTAAACCTCAGGACAAGGCTCAAGAGAACTCATGGAATTGGCCAAAGAGAACCTGGCAGAAGCCCAACAGCAGAAAAAGGTATTTAATGACAGGAATGCTCAAGCTAGAGAGTATGCTGTAGGGCAGCAAGTAATCGTTCTCATGCCTATCAGACACAACAAACTGTAAACAGCTACAGAGGGACCCTACAAGTGGAAGGTCAGTAATGTTAACCACATGGTGGAACTGCTAGGCAGGAAGCAGGAGCACAAATTATACCATGTTAACATGATGAAGCCTTACCATGACAGGGAGCCCTTTGTGCTGAGTATTTGCAATGGATTGCTGGAAGTGTCTGAGGGAGATCTGGTGACTGATCTCCTCAGTGAAGCTTGGACTGATACATCAGTGGAAGGGGTAGCAATGTCCCAGCAGCTATCTCCTACCCAGATTCGAGAAATCAAAGCAGTGTTACTGGAGTTTGGGACATATTCACTGGGAAACCACATTGCACCCACCTGGTGCAGCACCAGATGTGTACAGGACCCCAAAGGTCTATTAGGCAGGCCCCTTATAGGGTACCTGAGCGAGTCAAACAGACTCTGAGGGAAGAGATACAGGAAATGTTGGAACTAGGGGTAATTCAAGAGTCCAAAAGTCCTTGGGCCTCCCCAGCGGTGCTGGTGCCAAAGAAGGTTGGCTGCACCAGGTTATGTGTGGACTTCAGGAAATCACATAGGCAGACAGAGTCAAATGCTTACCCCATGCCTAGGACAGATGAGGCCATACAGCAGCTGGGTGGGGCTAAGTATCTTACCACCATTGATCTTACCAAGGGTTACTGGCAAGTGCCCTTGACTCCAAGTGCTAGAGAGAGGTCAGCCTTTGTGTCTCATTTTGGCTTGTATGAGTTCACAAAGCTGCCCTTTGGAATGAAAAATGCTCCAGTGACTTTCCAGAGGCTGGTAGATCATATCCTAAGAGAAGCAGAAGGGTTTGCCCTTGCTTACCTAGATGATATTGCCATCTACAGCCATTCCTGGCACGTGCACCTTCAGCATCTCAGGGAGGTGCTGGGCAGACTATAGAGGGCAGAGTTGACCATTAAGTCCAGCAAATGTCAGGTGGTTATGACAGAGGTCTCCTACCTAGGAGATAGAGTGGGGAGTGGTAAGATCAGGCCAGCACCTGCCAAAGTGGAAGCCATTCAGGCATGGCCTGCACCTGTTACCAAAAAGCAGGTGAGAGCATTCTTAGGGACAGCAGAGTACTACAGAAAGTTCGTCCCCAGTTATAGTACCATAGCTGCTCCCCTCACAGATGTGACAAGGAAAAACAGGCCAGATAAGGTAGTGTGGACCATAGCTTGTGAGTAGGCATTCCAGAAGATTAAAAAAGCTTTGGGAGGACCTCCTGTGTTAGCCATTCTGGATTACACAAAGAATTTGTTGTGCAGGTAGATGCTTCGAACCATGGGGTGGGGGCTGTACTTAGCCAGATTTCTTCAGAGGGAGAAGAGCACCCAGTAGTTTATCTCAGTTGTAGGCTCCAAGCCAGGAAGGAATGCTGTGCAGCTGTAGAAAAGGAATGTCTAGCCATAGAGTGGGCTCTGCAGAAACTTCAGCCTTATCTGTAAGGAAGAAAATTCAATGTAGTTACAGATCACAATCCCCTAACATGGTTACATCGAGCCAGCCGGAAAAATGTCAAGTTATTCAGGTGGAGCCTAGGGTTGCAAGCATATGATGTCAGTGCAGCACCGCAGTAAGATTAACAATGCCAATGCAGATGATCTCTCAAGACAGGAAATGGGGTAAAGTATACCTAGATAGACTCAACACTCTCAAGCAATGTTTCTCAAGGGACACTTGAAAAACTTGCTTGAGTTCTCGGGGGGGGGATGTGAAAAACTGAGGGGTTGCCAGCCCAGCCAGATAGAATTTTGTAGATAATTCTATGTCATTGTAAATAATATAATCCACAGGCGTAAAGAGAACTATATATTATGATTAAACTAGATGTTGCACTGAGCTTTAAAAATGTACCCACAGTGCACCCTGCTGGAAGAAAGCTGTTAAGTAAACAATTTTGCAACTGTGTTTCATCTCAAACTTGGAGATAGGATGTCTGGGCTAGGAAATTCTTTCTGTTGTCTTTAGACATAGATAATTACTAGGTCTCACATGTAAAGTGTCTTCTATCACTGTGGCTTCCTGGCAGGTGGAGATCAAAAGAGAAATGCAAAACTTTAAGTTCTGTGAGCCTGGGAAGCTTAATCAGAGAAAAGACAGGAATGATGTAATTTGAAATGACTCAGCAGTACTGTGTATTATCAATGTAAGGACAGAAAGAAAGATAGCATTTTGTGTTTTGTCTTGGATCTAGTAAGAACATCCACTCACCAGCACTTGCTTGTTCTGTATGTAAGAAGTATTTAGAACAGTGGCTTCTATTAGAGATAGATAGGAATATAGCCATATTAGTCTAGCTGTTTTCAATATTTATGTCAGACTATCTTACAATATTGTTTTAAATTAGTTCCTGTGATTTCTGAATGCTGTAATGTCACTGTGTTGAAGTAATATGCACAGTCTTGTGTTTTTATTATTTATTATTAAATATTTTTAAACTTTTCAAGTGTGGCTGTTTTGTGTAGAGATAATTTAAGCTCTAGAGTACTTGCATATATTTGGTGATACTGTATAAGCCACTACAATAGCCTTAGAAATTCTGTTCACACTTACTATTTGGTTAGCAGTAATATTACACAGTCGAATTGGCGCTGTTTGGTAAGGGCCTTTATAGTAGCTGATAGTAGTTTTTGATGTCAATCAGTACTACCTTATAGTCTTGGCAGAAAGGGAGCATAGCCAGAGAACCTGCGCCAGCCTTCCCCAGGAGTGTCTGTGTGTTTGCATATAAATAAAATCTCAAAGTGTGTGTTTCAGCTACTTGGGCAGTGACACGAATCACTGGTTGAACAGAGAGGGTGCTGGAGATTTTGCTTGACCACTAGGCTGAGATCTGAACCCTATATCTGTGCCAGTGGGGAGTCCTATTGGTGATCTGGAGAGAAAGGGAGAAACTAGCCCCAGACTGAATGTGATCTCAGTGTGCTCTTAAGAGAAATTCTACTTTACTGTGTGTGTACTTGATATCCTCCCAGTGTGGATGCCCCTCACTGGTGCTAGTTGTGAGGATTGAGGCTCCTTGATTACTGGGCCAGTGCACACATGTCACACACAGCACCATTAGTGCATATCTATGCCAGATGGAAAGGATGCTCTCCATTATGGTCCACAGAAAAAGACGTCAAGCACTCCAACAGCCAGCAGAGTAAGGGGACCATGATGGCAGTTCTGCACATAAGGACTAGATTCTCACTGTCCCAATGTTTGATGGGCATGGACATCTGATGTCCCCTCCCTATTCCCAATCATGATATCCCCCTACCTGTTGTGTCCATTGTCGTCCTTGTGTCTTGTCTTGTTTGTCTGCATCTGCTTCCTCACCTACCCTAATTACCTGACCCAAAAATACCTATGTCTCTTACCCAACATTCCTCTCTTACTGAAGAAAAAAATTTTAAAAAATGGGCACCTGTCCCACAAAAAAGAAAGTATCCCATACATAGCTCTCCACCTTGCACAGGTGTCTTTTCAACACACTTGATTTGGTCCAATTGGCTATACTTGATTACATTATTGTCACCCTTCTTTGTTGGGATGACAGTCCAAATCCAGCTAATATTCTATACATATCTTTATTTTACACTGTTGAAGAACTGGATAGCTATGCTTCTAACCTACATACCTCCTACACATTCCTCTATTGTTTTCCCTTTGTTTTTCTCCCTGCTTGCCCCCCATCACATTCCTGTTTATCCCACTTTAACACCTCTAATCTGGTCAGAAAATTGAATCATACATCACACACATAAGTGAAACAACCCAATAAAGCCTTCACTTTTCATCCTCTCTTTTTGTGCAGAGTTTGGTAACATGCCCCAGAGCTAAGCAACAGTGGACAGCTCTTCACTAGTGCAGTTACCTCTGCCCAATTCTGCTTAAACCCACTGCTATACAGAAAGACACAGTTAATACTAGCTTTAAGAATTATTTCATTGCATTATAAATACATATTTAAAACTATTAGCTGCACATGGATTCTTACCCTGTATCATATGGGCTCAGTAAGAAATACCTCAATACACTTGCACCTGTTGCCACAGAGTCAGCTAAACAGCAGCTGTGTTTCTTACACTCAGTACTATCTAAAGTGCAGACTGCCATGCCTCTCTGCTGAACATGCTTGCACGGAGGTAAGCAAGCCAATAGAACTCACATAATTTTATCAGTGAGGCAGAGGCTAGAATTTGCACATTGCTTAACTAAGCACAAATGGGGAAAATAATATAAATGTGCAACTCGCAAGAGCAAATACTCTGCCATCAATCACACAAACCCGCTGCTCAGTAGTGCACTGTGGAAAGTTTACACTAGCATGTATTACTTATGTTTACTGTCCATTTAATCTTCATCACATGAAAGTACATGTAAAAACACAACCAAAGGAAAGGCACTTTTTATGGAAGAAACAAATATCTGTACTGTACCAAAGTGTTACATGCATCCATGCCCTTGAACCTTTCTCTCTCAGTACTTGTTCCTAAATATTTTATATCAACTACACTACAGAAATCAATAAAATGTTTTGTTATATACCTTGTACATTGTTATACTGAGAATGCACATTCAGATTTTCCAGTACTTGTACCAGGACATCTGTTTGCACATCATTTGTAAAGCTGTCTCTTAAACTACACCTGCACATTGGAAACACAACAGCAAACACTATACTTTGCACATTCATCAATCTGGTAAAATGCAGATCTTTAATATCTGGACAGTCATACATGGCTAGCCATCCATTTCATACAGGCCACCCAACATATTCTTTCAAGCATCCAGTGATGATGTCATCCACTATAAATTGTTCTGTACCAGTGTAAAAGTCTGATTTGTGCTGTGGTTCTTGCATTAAATATTGTGTTCTCTAGTTGGTGCACCTAGTTAGGTAAGGGTTCTAATCTAACTGGTGTGTGTCTGTCTAGTCAAACAAGCATAACTATGTATCCTGCAGTCATCAATACAATCCCATGGACAGCCAATATTTTGACAATTATACATGCCTACGTATCCATTTAATTCAGGCCTCACAACATCTTCTCTCAAACATCCAGTAATGATGTCAAACACTATAAATTGTCCTGCAGCAGTGAGAATGTCAGACTTGTGCCATGGCACTTGTGCTAAATACTGAGTTCTCCAGTCAGTGAACATGGTGGGGTGGATGTTCAAATCTCACCGGAGTCAACTTATGTGTGTGTATTTGTTCATTTGGCTGAAATTCAAGAGACCATTTTACACCAGCATGTCTCTTGTCTCTTGAATTTCAGCCAAATGAACAAATACACACATAAATTGACTGCGGTGAGATTGAGACCAATTTACACCAGCATGTGGGCGGCCACGATGGTGCAGTGGTTAGCATTGTCACCTGACAGCAAGCGGTTCTCCAGTTCAAACCTCGGCTGGGTTGCCTTCTGTCCGGAGTCTGTATGTACTCCCTATGGTCATGTGGGTTTCCTCTGGGTGCTCTGGTTTCCTCCCACATCCCAAAGACATGCTGTAGGCAGATTGGACACTCCAAATTGGCCCTAGGTATGAGTGTGTGTGTGCCTTCTGTGGAAGGTTGGACGCCGGGCTGGTAACTTGACACTGTAAAAACTCTACTGCCAATCATGAGTGGACAAGTGATCCGCTGTGGCGATCTCTAACCGGGAAAAGCGAAAGAAGAAGAAGATTTTACACCAGCATGTGGAACACTGTTATTATCACCTTCTTCTCACCAGACATTGCTGATGTCACCAGCTCTATGGTATTCACCAACACTACAAAAGCTAAAATTGTGCTGTGGCACTGGTGTTAAGTACCGTGCTCAGTAAATAGTTAGATAGGGGTTCTGTTCTCACTGTGGTCAATTTGTGTGTGTGTTCATTCACTTGGTTGATATTCAACAGACCATTTTACACCAGAACATGGGACACTGCAACTACCATCTTTTTCTCACCAGACTCTGCTGATGTCATTACTTATAAAGTGTTGTCCAACACTATAAAAGATAGACTAGTGTTGTGGAACCTGCATTGCATGCTGTATTCTATAAACAGTTAGGTAAGGGTTCTATTCTCACTGCAATCATCTGTGTGTGCATTCATCAATTTCTAGGTTGGCAATTTTAGAACAATATATGACTCCACAGCTATGTCCAACCCTCCTCCAAAAATCTTGATGTAGCCTCCAGTGTTATGTCATTCTGTGTAACATGCACTCTGACAGTATGTGCTATGGCAGTAACATTAACTATTGTGCTTGCAAGCTACTTTAACTACACCTCTAGGTGTTCTAATTTGACATCAGGCAACTTGCATGCCCCAACACTGAGACTTGCAAGAGATGCACTTATAGATCCAAATTGGAAGCATGCACTCTATAGCCAAGACCAGAATATCTGGTCAACAGGAGAAGGTCAACACTTTCACCACACCACATGGAACACATAGGCCTCCAGAACACACACCAGTGCTGCCTTCACATAAAAACACAAACCACACACTCACCTTCATGGAGGTTCTCAATAAAAATCTACTCAAACAGCCGAGATCTCCAAGACAGAAATGCACTTGACCACCAAAACACAACACTAATCATGAGACACATAACTCTCCTAAACACTGTGCCACTCAACCAAAGCCCCTAAGGCAAAATAGCATGCCCAACACACTACTCATAGGTGACTCGATAGTGAGGCGCACTGATGTCCCACTCACTACATTGAATAAGGAGAAAGTAACAGTCATCTGCCTGTCAAGTGCCAGGATCCACCACATAACACATGCACTCAGGTCCCTCAACCAAAGGGAAGGCACTTTTTATGGAAGAAACACATATCTGTGTTGTACTTATGTGTTACCTGCACCCATCCCCTTGAAACTTGCTTTCTCAGTGCTTGTCCCTAAATTCTTTATATCAACTACACTACAGAAATAAATAAAAAATGCTTTCTATATGCCTTGTACATCATTATACTAAGAATGTACATTCAGATTTTCACGTACTTGTAGTAATGTGGATATCTGTTTGTACTTCGCTTGTAAAGCTGTCTCTTAAAGTATACCTGCACATTGGAAACACAACAGCAAATACTATACTTTGCACATTCATCAATCTGGTATCATGCAGAGCTTTAATATCTGGACAGTCATACATGGTTAGCCATACATTTCATACAGGCCACCCCACATATTCTCTCAAGCCTCCAGTGATGATGTCATCCACTATAAATGTTCTGTAGCAGCGTAAAAGTCAGATTTGTGCTGTGGTTATTGCATTAGTGTGTTCTCTAGTTGGTGCAACTAGTTAGGTAGGGGTTCTAATCTAACTGGTGTGTCTGTCTAGTCAAACGAACATAACTATGTATCCTGCAGTCATCAATACAATCCCATGGACAGCCAATATTTTGACAATTGTACATACCTACACATCCATTTAATTCAGGCCTTACATCTTCTCTCAAACATCCAGTGATGATGTCATCCACTATAAATTGTCCTGCAGCAGTGTGAAAGTCAGACTTGTGCCATGGCACTTGTGTTAAATACTGAGTTCTCCAGTCAGTGGACTTGGCGGGGTGGACGTTCAAATTTCACTACAGTTAACTTGTGTGTGTGTGTGTGTGTGTGTGTGTGTGTGTGTGTGTGTGTGTGTGTGTGTGTGTGTGTGTGTGTGTGTGTATTTGTTCATTTGGCTGAAATTCAAGAGACCATTTTACACCAGCATGTGGAACACTGCTATTACCATCTTCTTCTCACTAGACATTGCTGATGTCACCAGCTATAAAGTATTCTCCAAAACTACAAAAGCTAGAATTGTGCTGTGGCACTGGTGTTAAGTACTGTGTTCAGTAAATAGTTAGCTAGGGGTTCTGCTCTCACTTTTTTCAATTGGTGTGTGTGTTCATTCACTTTGTTGATATTCAGCAGACAATTTTACACCAGCACATGGGACACTGCTACTACCATCTTCTCACCAGACTCTGCTGCTGTCATTACTTATAAAGTGTTGTCAAACACTATAAAAGACAGACTAGTGCAGGCATGCCTGCATTGTATGCTGTACTCTGTAAACAATTAGGTAAGGGTTCTATTCTCACTACAATCAACTGTGTGTGCATTCATCAATTACTAGGTTGATAATTTTAGAACAATATATGAGTCCACAGCTATGTCCGGTAACCCTCCTCCAAAAATCTTGATGTAGCATCCAATTTTATGTCATTTTCTGTAACATGCACTCTGACAGTATTCAAGACAAATCTGTGCTGTGGCAGTAACATTAACTACTGTGTTTGCAAGCTACTCTAACTACACGTATAGGTGCTCTAATTTGAAAGCAGGCAACTTACATGTCCCAACACTCACACTTGCGAGAGATGCAATTATATATCCAAATTGGAACCCATGCACTCTCCAGCTAAGACTGGAATAGCTGGTCAACAGAAGAAGGTCAATACTTGCACCACACCACATGGAACACATAGCCCTCCAGAAAAAAACACCAGTGCTGCCTTCACATAAAAACACAAACCACACACCCACCTTCATAGAGGCTCTCAATAAATATCTACCCAAACAGCAGAGACCTCCAAGGCAGAAACGCACTCCACCACCACAACATAACACTAATCACGAGACAGATAGCTCTCCTAAACAGTGTGCCACTCAACCAAAGCCCCTAAGGCAAAACAGCATGCCCAACACACTAGTCATAGGTAACTCAATAGTGAGGCACACTGATGTTCCACTCACTATGTTGAATAAGTAGAAAGTAACAGTGAGCTGCCTGTCAGGTGCCAGGATCTGCCACATAATGCATGCACTCAGGTCCCTCAACAACAGGTACAAATATGACTCTGTCACTGTATATGTGGGTGTGAATGACCTAAGACGTACTTCCCTGGACTACATGAAATGAGACATGGAGGAGCTCTTGGATTATGTAGCCCAGGCAAGTAAGACCCTAGCTCTGAGCAGCATCCTACCATCACCCAGAATAATACCACAGTACAAGCAGAAAATTATTGATTTCAACAATTGGCTAAGTATCTGGTGTCATTCTAAAGGGATCCAGTATCTGTCTGCCTGGGATGACATGATTGACAGACCTCGATGCTTTGTCAGAGATGGTCTGCATCTGTCACCTCTGGACTTCCAGATACTGGCCAAGGCTCTTGCCAACCCTATAGTGCCTTTTTTAGATTGTGTTCCAAAGACTAAATTACCACCATAACAGCTACAAACAAATGCAATCTGAGGGTCATGCTGCTCAACACAAGAAGTCTAAATCTCAAAATGCACTCACTCGAAGCACTCTTTAAAATGGAGAAAATCGACATTTGTGCTGTAACACAGACCTAGTTCAAGGCAGCAGAAAGCATCCCTGCACTACCAGGCTATAATTCATTCCACACCCTTTAGCCCCAGAACTTGGACTGAAGCTCCAAAGGCAGTGGTGTTTCCATATTCATAAAGGATGCACACACCTCCAGACTTGTAGCCCAACATAACGCATCAGAGATACTTCAGGTGCAGCTAACATTGGGTAAGACAGAGATTCAGGTCATAGCCTGCTATAGGTCCCCAACCATGTCCCAAGACTCATACTCCACATTCCTAAGCACACTGGAGAATATTAAGGTCCAACCTAACATTCTCATACTGGGCGACTTCAACTACCCCTCCATTAACTGGGAAAACTACTCATATACCAATACACTTGCCCAATGTTTCCAGGAATTCATTAATTCCAATGTCTTGGACCAGCTCATTCTTACCCCCACCACAGGTAGCAACATCCTTGACCTGGCATTACTAACATGGGTGACCATTGCTCTACATCAATAGTCAACTCCTTCCTGGTTAGATCCGACCACAAACTAATCACCTTGGAAATATACATCCCATGCCCCCACCCCCACCCCCGCAAAGGTAACCACCATGAAAAACTTCTCCAAAGCTAACTTTGGACTCCTAAAAACAGAGGTGGCTAAATTCATGGCACCCATGCAAATGGAAAATAGTTGCATGACTACTGAATCATACACCAATGCACTGTATGAACACGTACACAAATGCATGGATCTCGCCATACCCAATAGAACCAAGATGCTCTCCTCCAAAAAAAGGAAGACAATATTTTGGTCCCGTGCCATAAACAAACTCTACAACAGAAGGAGGAAACTGATACAGAATAAGGTGAAGTCCCAAGACTGGAAAAACTCCCTTATCAGCCTAAACAAAACATTGAGATCCCTCCTCAAATCCTCTAAAGCTAGCTATGAAAACAGAATTGCAGCAAATAGTAAAGACAACCACAAGGCCTTCTATAGTTATATAAAGAATCTCCATGGCAATACCCAGATTTGCTATGAGCGACTGCACAATGGTACCTCCTATACCAAGCCAACAGATATTGCCAATATACTGGCCGACAGATTCAGTGCCAAAGTTACCCCTCTCCCCCCCAAAGGACCAATCGCAATACCAGTAGATTGCCAGGCACCAAGTACTACTGCTGCACAGGTTAAAACAGCACTGTCCAAGGCCAAGAATACAGCTTCCATGGGACCTGACAACATCCCTGGCTGTGTTCCACATGAACTACAGAGTGAACTGGCACCTCACTTGTGTGCCCTGTTCAATCACAGCCTCACCTCAGGCTTTGTCCCTACTAAATAGGGCACTGCTACAGTCATCCCTCTCCACAACGGAGATGCGACTACAGATCCTGGGAACTATTGACCAATTAGCCTGATGAGTCTGATATGCAAAGCTATGGAATGCATCATCATGGACCTAATAAACAAGGATATAAGGACTATCCAAACTCTGGATCCCGTACAGTTTGGTTTTGTGAAGAGTAGATCATGCCTGCTTAACTTGGTTGACTTCTTTGAGTCAGTCACCAGAGCTGTGGATGAAGGCAAGGTAGTTCATACAGTCTATCTTGATTTGGCCAAGGCCTTTGATACCATTCCCTACTCAAGAATCATAGAAAAACTCAGTAAGCTAGGCATCAATCCCTATATCACTAGGTGGGTTGCAAACTGGCTCACAGATATAACCCACAGTGTGAAAGTAGCTGACTCCAAATCAGACTGCTGACTAGTCACGAGTGGAGTCCCACAGGGTTCAGTCCTGGGTTCGCTCTTGTTTGGTATCTACTTCTCTGAAGTCCAGGCCAACATGAAGGGACTCTGGCTGATAACGTTTGCAGATGATTGCAAGTTGGGAGCTATTATTAACTCCCCAGGTGATGTTGACATCCTACAGAATGGCCTCACTGAGACCAATGACTGATGTCAGAACCATGACGTTAAGCTCAATGCCAAAAAAATTGTCATCATCCTCTTTGAAGAAAACCCAGTTCTCATGAATTACCACATCAATGGTAGTTCACTGAACACTGAAGGTGCTATAAGAGATTTGGGAACACAGGTTGACAGCAACCTCTCTTTTGATCACCACATTGTCACTGTGGTCAGAAAGTCCTTCTATCTGGCACATCTCATTATGAAGGGTTTTGCATCCAGGAAGAAAGAAGTCATTGTCTCCCTCTACTCTTCCCTCATTAGGCCAATCAATGAGTACAATGCCCCATTTGGCATATACCTCACTAGACACCTGCAACAACTGAAGAGGCTGCAAAAGTGCCTCACAAAGAGGATCCTAGGCCTTAAACACTTGTCCTATATGGACAGATTCAAAAAACTTCAACTATTCTCTGTCTCATATCACCTACTTAGAGGTGATCTCTGCATGTCTCACCCAGATCTGTTAGAAATGCTACATCTAAAGAAATCCCAATCCCTCTGCACCACGCATTCCAGAGACCTCAACTTCATTACCACAATCAACAGAACATACTTGAGAGACAGGTTCATAACCCAGAGACTGTCCATACTATGGAATAGACTTCCCATACATGTCAAGCAGAGCACCTCACTGACCCTCTTCAAGAGAAATCTTGATGAGTGGATAGGTAATAGAAAATTCACCCCTGGAATAACTCCAGTGGCACTACTCAACAGAGGCATTTGGAACTAAGGTCGGGTGGCACAATGCCAGCTTAATCCTATGGTTAGGCTTGTAAAGGCCCCAGGGCCATTAGCCTAGTCCACACCTATGAACCTATACATGCAACTATCACTTCTGAGACAGTTTTACACAGGGATGTGACTCCACATCCATGCCCCACACTCCTCCCAACATGTTCTCCTCAGCATACAATGAAGCTATCATACTCCATAAAGTGCAACTTGACAGCATTACAGTCAGATATATGTGGTGTTGCATCTGTGATATTGGATGTCATTCATATTTTATATATAGGCAGGTTTAATGTTCAAATCTGTCCCAATCTACTGGTGTGTGTGTGTGTGTGTGTGTGTGTGTGTGTGTGTGTGTGTGTGTGTGTGTGTGTGTGTGTGTGTGTGTGTGTGTGTGTGTGTGTGTGTGTCTGTGTGTGTGTATGTGGCTGGTGGTGCATTATGGTCATAATATGATTTTGGAATAGCTCTTCATTTCACTACCACTTGTTATACATTTCACGTATCCACATGCAACCTCCTTTTTCCTTTGGCCACATGACATCCTTCCTGCAGAGGAATGGAGGATGTCCTCATGTCAAATATTCATACACACATCATGAAGGAGAGTCCTACACTGAGCCTCTGCAAGCCTTCTCCAGATCACTGCATGTGTGACTGCTAATTCTGTCATGGTTTGGCACACGTCCCATATTGACAGTGGCAGAATGTAATGCAATCCAATAAATATATACATACGCACAATAGTCTTACTATCTTCCATAATATAGACACAAGGATTTTTATTTACACAGTATAATACTGTCTAGGATTTCATGTGATGTTGGCCATTAGCCTAATAATATCCTATGACCCGATGAACACTTGACATGTCAATGTTGCTGTCATTGACGTGCTATATTGAGGTATGGATGTACAGTATGGCTGCAAGAGGGTATTACAATTTGTGATGGCCATTGTTGCCAGTGCACTGCATGCTCCTTCTATAACAGCTGTAGTAATATGCCCAATGAGAACTATTGACATAGTATGATATACTTGTATGTATATTGTTGGTGCATTAGGACATGTGTTGTTGTAGTGGAACAGATCAACCATCTTCCCAGTTCACATTCCACCATCACAGTGACACTTGCAGTATGGCATAGGTGTGCATGGGTCTACATACCATCATTAAATGCTCTGTGATAGACATCATTATAAATGCATACTGATTACATGATCACATAAGTCTTGTCTCATACACGTTGTTATGCTGTGATATACACAATCAGTGTATCACATGCTATGATACAATTGCAACTTTGTGAAATTCATTGTATGTGCAGTTGTGTTGCTATACCCAAGGATTATTGAGGTGGACAGCAGCACCATTGTGTGACTATTAGCATTTGTGTCTGGAAATGTTCTGCATGAGCCACAAACAACTGAAATCCTGATATGGCATTGGGCTGCTCAAGCACAGCTTGCCCATGAAACACATATAGGCATATGTTGTGCAAGTGATGTAAGTATAGGTTCATAGGTTCATAGGTAGGTACTAGGCTATCGGCCCTAGGGCCCATACAAGCCTGGCCAAAAAATGTACCCTGGCTTTCACCACCCAAGTGAATTTCCCATTTTCCATCCAACCATCAAGATTTTTCTTGAAGAGTGCTAATGAGGAGCTCTGTTTGACATAGATAGGTAGTCTGTACCAGAGTATGGGAAGTCTCTGGGACAGGAATCTATCCCTCCAGCATGTCCTGTTTATTGTGGTGACAAGGTTTAGGTCCCTAGAGTGTGTAGCTCGGAGGGATTGGGATTTCTTTAAGTGGAGCATGTCCAACAGCTCTGGGTTTGACATAGCTTTGTATGTTAGGCAGAGATCGCCCCTGAGTAGGCGATATGCGATGGAGTAAAGCTGTAGTTTTTTTAGATGGTCTGCATAGGGCATCTGTTTGAGGCTAGTAATCCTCTTTGTCAGGTATTTCTGTGGTCTTTCCAGTTGTTGTAGATGTCTTGTGAGGTACATACCAAAAGGGGCATTGTACTCTATAATGGGTCTAATGAGTGATGAGTAGAGGGGAACAATGACCTATTTTTTTCTGGATGAGAATCCTTTTGTGATGAGATGAGCCACGTAGAAGGATTTCCTGACCACTGTGGCGATGTGATTATCAAAGGAGAGACTACTGTCCACCTGTGTCCCAAGGTCTCTTATCACATTTTTGGCATTAAGTAGACTACCAGCTATGTGGTAGTTCATGGGTACAGAGTTTTTACCAAAGGGGATGATAATACACTTTTTGGCATTGAGCTTCAGGCCATGGCTTTGACACCAGGTATCTGTCTCAGTGAGGCCCTTTTGTAGTTTGCCCACATTGTTAGGAGTTTAGATTATGGCTCCTAGTCTGCAGTCATCTGCAAACTTTGTTAGCCAAAGACCTTCTGTGTTGGCCTGCACGTCAGAGAAGTAGATACCAAACAGGAGAGGACCCAGGACTGAACCCTGTGGTACTCCATTTGTCACTGGTCCGACGTCAGATTTGGAATTCGCTACTTTCACAGTGTGGGTTCTGTCCATGAGCCAGTTGGCAACCCATCTTGTGACATAGGGATTTATACCTAGTTTAGTGAGCTTATCTATAATTCCAGAGTGGAGGATGGTGTCAAAAGCCTTGGCGATATCTAGATAAGCTGTGTGAATCATTTTACCCTCATCTATGGCTTTGGTGACTGCTTCAAAGAAGTCAGTCAGGCTTAGGAGACATGATCTGCCTTTTACAAATCCAAACTGGGTAGGGTCCAGAGTTTGCAGATTACCAATATCTTTGTTTATGAGTTCCACGATGATACGTTCCATGGCCTTGCAGACCAGGCTCGTCAGGCTAATGGGGCGGTAGTTCCTGGGGTCCGTCATGGCACCCCCTTTGTGGAGTGGGGTAACCATCGTGGTGCGCCATTCAGTGGGTATAAAGCCTGAGGTGAGGCTATGATTGAACATGGTACTTAGGTAGGGTGCCAGTTCATTCTGTAGTTTGTGTAGAATGCAGCCTGGGTTATTGGCAGGTCCCATGGATGCTGTGTTCTTGGCTTTGGAGAGTGTGTTTTTTACCTGTGCAGCTGTGATTATAGGAACTTTGCATTCTTCTGGTATAGAGATGGGCCCTCTAGGTGGTGTGAGGGGGGTAAAGTTAGCACTGAACCTATCTGCTAGGATGTTGGCAATATCAGTTGGTTCTGTATATTTAGTGCCATTGTGCTGTAACTCAGAGCAGATTTGAGTGTTCCCATTTAGATTCTTGACATAGTTATAGAATGATTTGTGGTTGTCTTTAGAGTCAGTGGCAATTTTGTTTTCGTAACTTGCTTTGGAGGATTTTATGAGGGATCTCAGCTTCTTATTGAAGTTGACCAGTGAGTTCCTCCAGTATGTGACACTGTTACAGTTGTATGACTGCATATTACCTGTGTGTGGAATGTAATGAATGACCAAGGATGTATTTGTAGGTCTCTTCTCAAATCATTTATTCAAATAAATTTGAAATATTAAGTGAAATACACAGCTAAGCACAGATCTGCATGTAGATGCCACCAGACATACCCAACTGGAGGAAACTGACAATCCACTAGCTGACATTGTGCATCACACATCACCCCATCCATCACCACTAGCCATCAGCCAAAGTATAAATGCAAACATTACTCAGTTTCTATTCTGAGGAGGGCAGCTCATCTGTGCACTCTGTACAGCTAATAACACAGAATCAATGGGACCTGGCAGCCTCACAGCCTGAATTTATTAATGGTGTTAAATACACTGCAACTGATAGATTTAATTGTAAATCCCGTGGGGTTGTTTATATTGTGGGTTGTGGATGTGCACCACCGAAATGTTACATTGGCCAAACGAAATGTCAAATTAAAATACGTATTATGGAGCACATTGGTGATGTGAGAAATCGCAGGTTGGATAGTCCCATTTCTGAACACTTTAACACAGTTCATAATGGTGTGTTGGATTCACTTTTTTTCTGTGTATTAGCTAAGCCAGATGTTAAGTGTTATGGTAACTTTTCTCAGAGGTTACTTAACTTGGAAAGTAGGTTTATATTAAACTTTGGCACACTTGCACATAGAGGTTTAAATTTGGAGATAAATCTCACTTTATAATATGTCTTGATGGTAAATGTTGATGTTTCTTTAAATATTTTATACTTGTTAATTGATTATTTAATTGAAGTCAATATAAAAAGATGCTGCTGATTGTCATGAATTATTCCTGTGAAGGCTTTTTTTAGCTGAGGTACCAGAAGACAATAAATCTGCAGTTTCCTGGCTCCTGAATGTGGTTGTTCTTCCTTTGCTGTTTCGTGGTTTTTTCTGCTGTCTATAGCGTGACTCAGAACATGGACCTAC
Source organism: Protopterus annectens (assembly GCF_019279795.1). Lineage (NCBI taxonomy): Eukaryota > Metazoa > Chordata > Ceratodontiformes > Protopteridae > Protopterus > Protopterus annectens. The sequence continues at coordinate 1,858,895,976 of NC_056726.1, read as the reverse complement.
CAGACGGTGGGATCCACACTTCAACACAGCCTCCAGATGGACTATGTTCCCATAGAAAGGTGTACATCAACATACATCCTTTTGACTGGGGAGGGAGCACCACCTGATGCATGTGTGGATAGGCAAATACTGACTCTCCTCATCTGTGAGGTAGACCAACAATTCATCATGGGCCTTTTCTAAAAGGACTGAAGTAATAGCCTGACTATGTGCGAAAGACATGCGTGGTTTGTACAGACTATATCATGTCTGTTACATCTGTTAAGATGTCCTCAAGAAGGTCAACAAGGGCATGCATGATGACAGCACTATCATCCTGTGTAACTTGCCCTTGTCAATGCATTTGACATAAATCCACACTGAGTTATTTCTGAGACATTGCCACAAGTGGCCATAAACACCTGTATCTCCAAGTGGGGTAGACCACTGGATCACATACATGACAAAATGCCGAAGTGTGTGAACTGACCTATATCAAGAGTCTAGTTACCAGGTCCATACCTCAGGGCTCTGTGCTAGGCCCTTTCCTGTTCATTATTTAAGTCTCAGATGTCAAGAATGACTTACGCATCCTTTGTCCAACCTGTTTTGTGAAGGACTGCAGATTGTGGACAATCACTGAATCCAAGTGTGATATTAATGTAATGCATAGAGTATTAACACAGACAAAGGATTGCTGCCACAGCCATGGAAACACAGGAGATGAACAAAATCATGGATGGATATGTTACAGTATAAAAGCAAATACACAAGCTAATTATAATATAGACAGCACACCCCCATGAGCAGACCAAGTGGTATGTGAACTGTGTACTCAGGTAGATGGCATGCAGATCGCCAACCCGCATGTGCCCACAGTGGTGACTAGTCCCTTGTATGTAACCCAACTTCTGAGCATGTGTGGAACATCCACATCAAGGGGCATTAGAGTTCCACAGTTCTCAGCCCTTATCACACCAGTGACTGAGTACAATGCACCCACCCTTTTCATGTACCTCACAACACATTTTCCAGTGATGAGTTACTCAAGAGTACCACAATTGCCACAGTGAGCTCCCACACCTCTTACTAGCCATACCCAAGTATTATTTTTGTTGCATAAATATTAGTATTTGATGTTACACAACCCCCATCAAGGTGTTATACAGGATGCATGTGTGATACGTGTTCCTGTGATGCACACAGTACATACATAGCTGATTAACAACATTGATGGCATGGGTTAAATTCATAACCATGTGGATTGTGTCATATATATGCCATGCACACCTGTCAGTGAGCCAGAATTGATCATAATCTCAAACACAGGTATAACAGTGTCCCTCCTAACACCTGCAGCAGATGTTAAAGTTTGAGGAAGGTGTGCTTGATTCTCCTCATAGATTGCTGACAAATCGTAATAGTTGTACAAGTGTGTTCTTGTATAACCATCTGTGATCACTCATAATCACATATGTTATGTCAAAGACATTGGATTACTGGTGGAATTATTCTGATGGTGGTGCTGCGGTAGCATTGTCACCTCACAGTAAGGCGTTGTCCCGTTCGATTCTCAGCTAGAGCCTCTTGTATGTGGAGACATGGGTGAATGGGCGTACCTTCGGTGAAGGTTGTGCATCAGGGCTGGCAACTCGGCATGTAAAAATCTACTGCCAATCATTAGCAGACTGGAGTTCCGCTGTGGCGACCCCTGTTAGAAAAATATATAATAGTAATATGCATGCTTAGTGCATTTGAGGTTTAAAAGGGTTAATACATTTATTCTGTTCACACTGCATGAATCTGCACAGCTATTAGAAACTTAACAAGAGACATTTCATTTCTGCTAATGTCATGAAAATAACAAGAGACATTTCATTTCTGCTGATGTCAGGAAACTTAATAAAGAGATATTTCATTTCTGCTTATACCATGAGAAAATATGCAGCTGCTAGAAGCTTTGATAAAGAAAACAATAGATGCTTGAAAGTATAAACCATAGTCAGCATTACTTGTACTAAAGCTAGAAATGTATCTTGAATCTAGACAAAATGTAACATGTATTAAAACTGTACAATTGAAGAATTGAAAAGTTAAGGTGGGCTAAAATAAGCCCAAGGCCAGGTTGTTTTTCTCAAAATGTTTTTGCAAGACAGCAAATAATCCAACCATGTCAGCAATAAGTCTGGTAACAATTTCTGTGAAACATACAGAAAGCTATGTCCAACTACGTCAGCAATAGAATAGTAACATTTTCTGTGTGACATGAAGAGAACTGTATAAGAATAACATACTGATAATCGAAGAGACAGACAAATCCTGTACCTACATGCTTTGTCTCCTTGCTGCAAGTAATAAAGGGTGCCTTGCTTGAACCTAACGTGCATTGGTCTTTGAAGTTTTTTCCTTTTACAGATTGGTCCTTCAGACTGGAACCCTCTCTTCACCTCAGATCAGACGACCAGGTGGTTGAAACCGTATGGGGAAGAAACCAAATCAGTTCTTCTTATACGGAAAGTCCTCCGACTGAATTGTCGTTCAAAAGAGGCCAGCCAGTTTCTGATCTGTGACTGAAGGATGGGTCTCCGCAAATCGGTGATCAATCACGTAGGCTCTGGTAAGGTGAATCTACTTTTTTCTGTTTTCTGTTTTAGATCAGGGACTAGATCTGTATTGTTTTTGTCAGATTGTATTTTTGCAAATCAGGGACAAAAAAGATTACTGTCTTGTCATAGATCAGGAGAAACAGATTAAGTAGGCAGTCATTCTGAAGTGACTATAACAAAATCCGTGGTACCACGTTAAAAATGAAGAGAAGTTATGTAACAATCAAACGGTAAAACAAAATGGGTAATAACTGCACAAAAAGATCCCAAAACCCACCATTAACGGAAGACGCAAAATATATGCAGTCGCATCGCGCCGACAATATTAGATAGTATTCAAAATGGGTTATTAAATACGAATTTGACGGAAAATTAGAAAAATCCTCGCTTATCAAACTTATTAAACAGCTCAAAAATGATTAAAAAAGGTCAGGTAAAAAAGCAACATCGATTAGGAATTCCTCAGGCACACAGGTGGCTGGAGGAAGTAAACCATAGGGAACAAAAGAACAAAGATTCAAAAGCAATGTTTTTAGATAGGGAGGGTAATAACTTAGTAATAGCATCAGCACCTCCGCCTCCCTTACCAGAATATGAAGCAAGTGAACAGATTAGTCCACCCCACTATATCCTGTGGTCACTGAAGATAGAGATATTGTGAAATTAAAACTCCCCAAAATTAGAGATCCCATCGGGACCAGGTCCCGAACAAAGGCAGGTAATTCAGAAGAAGGTATCGAGTTATGGAAGATAGTTAAGAATTCACGATCTATAGGTGAAGAAGAAGAAATATGCCTGCTTATAGAAGTACCCAATCCTCAGGCAGGTCAAGACAATCAGGACCCAACTATCTTAGTGTATAGACCTTGGACTCCGGAAGATATCTGGAAAGCCACTGAGGGAATTCCCCATCCAAAGGTTAATTTCAGAAAATTCTCAGAAGATTTACAAGGAATGAGGTTGAGTTATAACCTGAACGGAGAAGAAATAGAAAAAGTAGTCAGACAAATTGTAGGCCAGATTGGTACATGATTAGTGGGAACTGGAATCCCCGTGATGCTGCACAAAGACCCCTCCCACATAGCAGCACAGAATTAGACACCAGAGTAAAAGGTCTTACAGACCGCATCTCTGAAAAATGGAAACCTAGGGCAGACTGGACTTGCATTAATCAATGCATCCAACAAGAAGGTTAAACAATTGATTGGTATTATGCCAGATTGTTAGAATGTTTTAATAACCACTGTGGAATGCAGGTTCCTGAAGATCAAACACAAGATTCCCCATATGAACAGTAGTTAAAGAATGCATTTTTTTAAAGCCAGTAGCACGCCTATAAGAAGGTTTATTACAAAACACATGGTAGACCATCGTACAAGCAGGTTACAATCATTACTTGAATATGCTAGGCATGCCAAAAGGCATTTAATAACAAAAAGAAAAAGAAAGCTCAAGTATTTTGTGTAGAAGATGGAGCAGAAGTTTATGTAGTACAGTCTGGGAAAAAGGACAAGAAAAACGCGCAGTAAAATAAACAATCTGATCAGCGATCAGAGGACTTTGAAGGGCAGGAAAAAAAGGGAGAATGTTTTAAACGTGGTAAAAAGGGACATTTGGCAAGGGATTGCAGGAAAAACAAGAAGGCAACAACGGAAGACAAGGAGGGTGAGGACTGACTATATGGTAGTCAAGAATCACTAGAAGGAGCTAGTGAAGAAAGGACAAATGAGAATGTGATATAGGGAGTAGAGGAAGTGCAGGAAGTTGGTGACAATGAAGAAAATGAAATATTAGACCTAGCTTTATTGAGCTTGGAGCTCTATTTAGCAGACACAAAACCAGAAGTTATACTCTTGGTAAAAGGGAGGGAGGTCAAATTTTTGTGTGACTCAGGGGCATCACGAACCCTGATACACCCCTCCAAACTGCCAGAAAACACAGAGTCACCTGATTACATACTGGTCAAAGCAGCTAATGGACAGCTGTATCGGGAGCCTCTCTCCCATAACATTGCAATAACTGATCCAGTTTCAGGATTGGCACAAAGAAGCAAAATTGCAGTTTCTGCAAAATGCCCAGTAAACCTCTTGGGCAGAGACCTCATGCAGCTATTCGGTATAGCAGTAGTCCCAACCATGCAGGGTATGGAAGCACAGCGACAGATTAACACCTTTATAGTGCAATCAGTGGGTGAAATGTTTTATTAGTACAGCTAGGACTTGGTTATGACTAGTCCAGGGACTGTGACCAAAGAGTTAATGAACCTAGCCATCAGCAAGTTCCCCTCCCTTGACATTGATAAGCAACACCTGTTGCACTGTACCCTGTATTATTGCAACACACCAGGACCTGATAAGGAATTTGAGCAAGAGTTATTTAAGAATCATGCAAACAGATTGATATTGCGTAACCTGTACTGGGACACAGAAGGGAACAGTGGTGTAGCCAGCTGTTCATTGCCCCGGGAGTTCTTTGCACTTTATAAATGTAATCGATTACCACGTTAGCTTAACCAAAAACAGAAATAAAGAATGGGCAAACCTAGAAGAAAAAGTCACGAGATGGGAGAAACAGACAGAACTAGAACTGTCAGAACAAGGAATATAAGTACAAAAGTTGAATTGGATAACTCAGACCAACCCAGCTGTGCACTTGCAGTCTAGCAAGAACAGCTGATTGACACTCCTATTAAAGGAGGAAGAGAAAGAGAATGCCTTACAAGACATACCAGAGACTCTCTGGTCAACAGGGAAATCAGATGTAGGACTCATTCGCACAGCGGGACCAGTTACTATCACACCAAAGTCAGCATTTAGACCACAAAAAAGATAGTATCCCTTAAGAAAAGATGCAGAGGCAGAGATAAAGCCTATTATAGCAGCCTTACTTAAATGAGGGATACTAGTAGAATCTCCAGATTCACCATGTAACACACCCTTATTTCCAGTTAAAAAGGCCAATGGAGAATGGCGTATGGTCCAGGATTTACAAGCCGTAAATGATGCAGTAACACCAAGGGCACCCACGGTGCCAGACCCACACACCCTGTTGAATGATTTAAAACCTCAACAAAAATATTTTTCTGTGGTAGACATCAGCAACGCGTTCTTTTCAGTACCAATACTCCCTGACAGCCAGTATTGGTTTGCATTTACATTTCAGGGGAAAAGGTATACATATACACAACTACCACAGGGATATTGTGAAAGTCCAACAATATTCTCACAAGAAATGGCAAGCAACTTGATGGGATTCACCCCACCAAAAGGCAGTCAGATTTTACTTTATGTTGATAACATCTTGCTGGCAGCCCCCACCCACCAGGATTGTAGAGAAGATACCATAGCACTTCTATGATTTTTAGCCACTGAGGGACATAAGGTAAATAAAAATAAACTGCAGCTTTGGAAAAAACAGGTCAAATACTTAGGATATGTAATATCCAAGGAAGGTAGAACGTTAGATGAGGACAGAAAAATAGCAATTTTGCAAGCACCAAAACCCACTACCAAGAAGGAAATTATGTCCTTCCTGGGTACAACTAATTTTTGCCGGAGTTGGATTCCAAACTATGCCTTGGAATCTGCACCTCTGACTGACCTTATATATAAGAAGCCTATGGCAGCGCAGGATGTGTTACAATGGACACCAGAGGCAGAATCTGCCTTCTGTAAACTAAAGCAGTTAATAGCATCCTCATTAGTTCTGGGATTGCCAAAGTTTTTTCCAAACTGTAGATTGCAAGCAGGGTTACATGACATCAGTATTAACACAACAGCATGGGGATAAGCAACACCCCATTGCTTACTACTCATCACAACTAGACCCAGTGGCACGGTTCTTACCCCACTGTGTACAAGCAGTAGTTGCAGCTGCAATGGCAGTACAGGCTTCAGCCTCGGTAGTCTTGTTCCACCCTCTCACTTTGAGAGTGCCTCATGCAGTTGTGATTATTTTACTAGAAGAAAAGGTGGCATATCTTTCCCCTGCTAGGCATCTTTCCTATATGACTATATTATTGAGCCAACCTCATATGACAATTGAATGATGCACGACTTTAAACCCTTCTACTCCGCTCCCGACCCCTGCAGATGGCACACCACACTGCTGCCTGCAGGTAATTGAGCAAAAGACACTACCTAGAAAAGATCTCACGGATGTCCCCTTAGATGATGCCGAGGTGACATACTACGTGGATGGCTCGTGCAAAAGGGGTCCTGCAGGACAGAACCTAGTAGGATATGCAGTAGTCTCTGATACTGGGATTATAGAAGCAAAACCTTTACCACACAATTTATCTGCACAGGCAGCGGAATTGATTGCCCTGACACGGGCATGTACCTTAGCAAAGGGTAAATGTGTAAACATTTTTACTGATAGCCAGTACGCTTTTTCTACTGTAAATGTTTTTGCGCAACAGTGGAAAAACTGGGGAATGATAACATCTACTGGCAAACCTATAAATCATGCGCAGTTTATTTTAAATCTTTTAGAATCTATTCAGTTACCTCAGAAAGCAGCCATTTGTAAATGTACAGCTCACACCAAGCAACAAGATAGAATTTCAAAAGGTAATGCGAGAGCTGATACAGCTGCAAAACAAGCAGCCACAGAAGTATTTCTTTTAAATGAGGAATTACAACCCTCTGAAACTTTAGATCTAGATATGTTAAAAACAAAGCAGACACTCACTAAGCAAGCTGAAAAACAGTGATGGATAAAACGAGGAGCATTCCTCGAAAAGGGGCTGTACATCTCTAGAGAGGGAAAACCAATACTACCCTCTAATTTGTTTCACTATGCAGCATTGTTGAGCCATGGGCAGTGCCATGTCTCAACAGGGGGGATGGTTCAGCTGGTGAACCAGGTGTTCACAGCGTATGGATTTACAAACTACTCTAAAAAAATTTGTTTGATGTGTCAGATTTGTAACAAACATCATGCACAGGGGGCGATAAAGCCCAAACAAGGGAGTTTCCCCACACCACCATATCCGTTTCACACTATTTGTATGGATTTCATAGAATTGAATAAATGTGAAAATAAGAAGTATTGTCTTGTCATTGTAGATATGTTTTCCAGATGGGTGGAAGCCTTTCCAACCAAAAATCCAGATGCAGCTACAGTGGCAACTGTACTCGTCAAGGAAATCATTCCTAGGTTTGGTATTCCGTAAAGAATCTACAGTGACAATGGTACACACTTTGTAAATCCAACCATACAGCAGTTGAGTAAGCATTCTGGTAAATCATTGTGCATACCATCCACAATCTGCAGGGCTAGTTGAAAGGCATAATGGTATACTAAAAAACAAATTGAGAAGATTAATAGCTGAGACAGGAAAAATTTGGTTGCATTGTTTACCCCTGGCACTGTTGAGCATGAGAACTGTCCCTACAGCAAAAGGATTGACTCCTTTTGAAAAACTATTTGGAAGGGCTTATTATACACCCCAGTGGAAACTTCTCATGTCATCAGACCAGGAAGCTGATTTTACACTAGCTGAATATATAAAAAAGTTGTTGAGTTCTAAACATCTGTTGCAGTCAAATTCTGTTTCAGATAGAAAACAAACCGAAACATCAGAAGTGGCAGTGACGCCATAGACTGGGTGTGGATCAAAATTATCAAGCAGAAAATTGGGCTTCGCCAAGGTGGGAAGTTCCCCACCAGGTGCTTCTTTCGACACCCACTGCAGTCAAGATAGCAGAACGAACTTCGTGGATACACCTGATGCACTGCAAGCTAGTTAAGAACTTTGAGTTGGACAAAAATTTTACCTCTCCATCGGGGCCCTCAGCACAAAGTCTGGCTACAAAGGGGGGGTCAGATCAATAGGACTGATCCGTCTCAACCCCAGTGAGGAAACCATCAGTGCTAAAGGTCCTGTTAGGGCAGAGAGTAAGAGCATGTGCCCAAAGTAAAAAATGACAGAATCCAGTAAGATCCAAATACACCTACTTGGAAGAGTCGGAGAAAGCAGAAATGCAGAACAACCATTTCCACAAAAATATTGCATAACCATCCTGTTGACTGTACTAGTGACAATAATCTTTTTGTTGTGGCCATTCCTTTTCTCAGACACACAAATTGAACTGAACAAGCGTGCAGAGTGGCACCCAAACTTTAACACTTACCAGGCAATCAAATATGTGTATGCTGAAACCTTCAGTGTTTTGAATTGCTGGATTTGCACAGCTTTACCAACAGCATATAGGGGGTTACTGTTAACTTCAGTTCCCCTAGGAGCCAACAAGACCTGGGAAAACCTAATTCATGATACATCAAATGTCACATCACAAGATAAAGTAGCATTGCATTTGTCTGTTCGATAGAAGGGAACTGTGTGTTTTTATAAGAATGATGCAGTCAAGGTGAGTTGGAGCAATTGCAATGTGACTGTTCCCTATAGATGCTACACTAAACCTGATAACATCAGATCCTATTGCAACACGACCTATGATTCATTTGTTGAACTGATGCATAGGACAATTGGTGAAGTAAAACATAACTCTGACCTCTATAAGCAACTGTCCATAATTGACAAAAAAATGTTTCATGCAGAGTCAGGGTATAGTAAAGTTACTACTAAAGTAGAAGATTGTTACTTTATATGCGGTAGAAAAGCATATAAATGTCTACCTGAGAATTGGTCCGGCAGTTGTTTTTTGGGGTACCTGGTTCCGGCCATACGACACACAGCAGTTTTACCTCAAGGGAAAAATTCGGAATATTCGAGAAATCAAGAAGCCTGTCAATCCAGCAGGGCAAATCAATGCATGCTGGAAAAACCATCATGCTGTGGGCAATGGACTGTCACATATGGACTTGAGTGATACTGTTATATCGTGGGCAGGTGTACTGCCAGCATATGGAGCAATGAAATCAATCTGGGAACTGAGAAAATTATCTAAGCTTATCGAAATAATGAGCAATGCAAACTTTTCTGCCCTAGAATTGGTGACTGATGAACTGACTGCCATGAGAACAGTGGTGCTTCAAAATCGCATGGCTCTTGACTTCACCCTAGCGGTGAGAGGAGATACATGCGCTTTAATCCAGAAGGAGTGCTGTTTGTATATTCCTGACCACAAACATGATATAGACAACCATCTTGAGGTGATTCAGCAGGTGTCAGCCATGACTAAACCAGGACCAAATCCATTGATGGACTTTTTCCAGAAATTGTTTGGGGGTTGGGGCAGCATCCTGATGAACATTCTGATTGCCATCTGTGTAGGAATAATCCTACTGGTGATATGTGTGTGCTGCTGCATCCCCTGTATAAAAAGACTGATTAAAATTTTTATAGACATTTCAGTTTCAGAAACCTTATACCAAGATGCTGAACTTGAAGAATTGCTAAAAAACTGAAAATGCTTTCATGAGCTTAAACTAAATGACTCTCTTAACTGTAAATCCTGAGCAGGAAGAGGTTAGGGGAAGAAAAAACTGTTTATGCTTATCTTGAAAGTAGAATAAAAGTATTAAAAGGGGGGAAATGTTAGAAAATTATATAATAGTAATATGCATTCTTAGTGCATTAGAGGTTTAAAAGGGTTAATACATTTATTCTGTTCACACTGCATGAATCTGCACAGCTATTAGAAACTTAACAAGAGACATTTAATTTCTGCTAATGTCTTGAAAATAACAAGAGACATTTCATTTCTGCTGATGTCAGGAAACTTAACAAAGAGATATTTCATTTCTGCTTATACCATGAGAAAATATGCAGCTGCTAGAAGCTTTGATAAAGAAAACAATAGATGCTTGAAAGTATAAACCATAGTCAGCATTACTTGTACTAAAGCTAGAAATGTACCTTGAATCTAGACAAAATGTAACACATGTATTAGAACTGTACAATTGAAGAATTGAAATGTTAAGGTGGGCTAAAATGAGCCCAAGGCCAGGTTGTTTTTCTCAAAATGTTTTTGCAAGACAGCAAATAATCCAGCCATGTCAGCAATGTCTGGTAACAATTTCTGTGAAACATACAGAAAGCTGTGTCCAACTATGTCAGCAATAGAATAGTAACATTTTCTGTGTGACATGAAGAGAACTGTATAAGAATAACATACTGATCATAGAAGAGCCAGACAAATCCTGTGCCTACATGCTTTGTCTCCTTGCTGCAAGTAATAAAGGGTGCCTTGCTTAAACCTAACGTGCATTGGTCTTTGAAGTTTTTTCGTTTTACAACCCCTAACCGGGAAAAGCTGAAAGACACAACAACATTATTCTGATATTGTCCATGAGTGCATGTGCTTCTGTCTACTTTTGTCCATTAGCCTGTTACTATGTGTCCCATTTGGTTGAGACGTGTGCTGACATTACATTCATATTCAGGCAACTTATTTTGCACATCTTCACCAAATGCACATAACCTCTGTTGTATATAACATCCCTGATATATGTCCTCTCCATTGTTCATATCAGGATGCTTATATATCACAAAGTAACTTCACCATTGATATGTCACCTTGTGCGACAGTCACATAATATACAATAACTGTGCAGTCCACACTGTATCATGTCATTATGTGATTAGTGTTTATGCTGCAACTGTCTTCACTGACTTGTCATTTGCTGCACATTACAATGTTTCACCTGTACTCTTCCCTGAGTTCATTCCTACAATTCTTCTGTGTGTCCCTTTTCAATACACACACTTCCCCTGATTATTTATTTATAATGCAGTCTACGTACCTTTACTGGTCATTTACATAACCTTTATTCAGTATGCCCAGAAATGATTTCTACAATAATCTGCACTGTATACACTTTCACGCAATGTGTTAGAACTATATACATTGTTTTATTGATAACTCTGACAATCACTGTGGCATTCTGTGCAATCCCGCAGACCTAGTTTGCCCATAGGTAAACAGGTTTACATGTCTGCTGGTGTCTGTGTTGCTTTACACAGTTTTCTGCTGGCCATGAAACCTCACTTGTTTATGTTTAAATGTGGTGTAATTAGCACTGCTGCTCACCATGTAAACATGTAAACTCCATGTAGTCCATGTAGACTTCGCACCAAGCCTACATGGATTTTATTGAATATCAATGTCAGTTTAAACAGGGGGCCCTACATGTTAAATTGGGAGGAAATTCTTGTTCTTATGACAGCAGTGAGGAAATCTAGCATACAATGTTGGAAACATTGTCTCCTTTGATTCCACAAGAATGGTGGAAAAATAGCTGAGCATATATATCAACATGATATTAAATCTGAGTACAATGACAGAGGCATAATATCATACTGTACCAAAATGGACACCTTTTCTATATCTTATAAAGAATGCAGTACCAGTACTTGTAGTCAGCTATGGGGCTTATCAATACACCATACTTAAACATCAAGTTTGTAATGCCTTTGGTGATTTGCAAAATATTGTCTCCTACTGGAGGCTGACAACTATCACTCTAACGATACCCACATTTTCACATACCTAGCACGCATGACACTTAAATATACACTCATATTCTCACAAAATTGTCACAATGTGAGGCTTGGATATAAGCCCATATTCTCACAAGCCTGTGACACTGTAACCAAGGTTGCTGATCACTCTTGAAAGTCATGAAAACATCAACTCATACAACCATTTTCTAAACTACTTGTCCTAATGAAGGCCACAGGTTGTAAACGCAGGTTGGTATAGGCTTGATAAATGCCTGGTAACTGAATTAGAGGGGTAATTAAATATTATGCTTGGATAAAAGCAGCAACATGGTTAAGGTGGAGGAACTGAAATCTGCAATGTGTGAAAAAATATGTATTGAGATACCATAAATGTAAAGCAAAAATTATGTTCTCCGAAGTGTAAGCAGGCACAGATGCCCATTGCCACAAAAAAAAAAAAAAAAGAAAAAAGCAACTACCTCATGGCTGGCAGAATTTTTTACTCTTCTCTCCAGTCTGTTCAGATGCAGAGTGAGTCCCTTTCCAAGCTGATTCAAAAAGACCAAATTTAGAGGTACTCCAAACAGAGCATAAAAGATGCAGAATGTCTGTCCTCCAAAAGTGCTGGGTGACAAATTTCCATAACCTAAATACACAGAAAAGTTTCAGTTAGCAAATAAGATCATAGGATCATAAGAAATTGTTAGGCAATTGACCCAGAGTTTACATCTAGCCGTTTCATCCCAATGTAATACCAAATAAATGCTAGTCAGTACCCACAATTGCATTTAGTGATGACTGCCCATGTCCAGGAGGGTTGTCAATGTCAAATCTAATGCATTTATTTATTTCAAAAGTATTAACAATATATTCTGCCTGAATCTGAGCTATCATTCTCAAAGCATACATGGCGATACATATGGCTACATCCAGGAAATATTTACAGCAAAATTATTCAAATTAAATAGTACACAATCATTTAAAATTGTCTATCAAACTAGTATAATCAAGCACCTAGATTATGGCTGAATCCATATAAACTGAATGAAACCTCCTCACGCAGAAGCCATTGAAAAACCTACTTGCTGACTGTTCAGATTATCGGAAGCAAAACATTAAATGACACCCAGCAGACAGTATACAAGGCAGAGCTGTACAATGTCTGTAGTAGTATGAATAAGAAAAAAACAGTCGCTAACACCACAGCAGCTTGTTGGTGTAGTGGCTAAAGAAATAACCTTGTAAGCATCATGTCTACAGTTCAGGTTTGTATATGGTTTTAATTTTATTCATTGATATCACGCAGACTCCTTCAACAAAATGATTGCTGCTTATCTCTATGCATTGATTCCTTATCAGAATTTCTTAATTTGTTCATAGGTTCATAGGTTCATAGGTTGGTACTAGGCTATCAGCCATAGGGCCTATGCAAGCCTAGCCATAACAATTCCCTGGATATTTCTTCCCACAATATTTACTTCTCCAGGCCCCTGTCTAGCAGGGTGACTGACATGATCCCCGGGGTGAATTTCCTATCTCCCATCCAATCATCAAGGTTCCTTTTGAAGAGGGCCAAAGAGGCGCTCTGCTTGATATGTATGGGCAGTCTATTCCAGAGTATGGAGAGTCTCTGGGTCAGGAACCTATCCCTCCAGCATGTTTTGTTCATTGTGATGACAAGGTTTAGATCCCTGGAGCATGTGGCTCTGAGGGATTGGGATTTCTTTAAGTGGAGCATGTCCAACAGCTCAGGGTTTGACATGGCCTTGTATGTTAAGCAGAGATCACCTCTGAGTAGACGATATGCCACAGAGTATAGCTGGAGTTTTTTTAGATGGTCAGTATATGGCGTCTGCTTTAGGCCTGTGATTCTTTTAGTGGGGTATTTCTGTGGCCTTTCAAGCTGTTGCAGATGTCTTGTGAGGTACATACCAAACGGGGCATTATACTCTATAATGGGTCTAATGAGGGATGTGTACAGTGGGACAATGACCTCCTTTTTTCTGGTTGAAAAGCCCTTAGTGATGAGGTGTGCCACATAGAAAGATTTCCTGACTGTTGTGGCAATGTGGTTATCGAAAGTGAGACCACTGTCCACCTGTGTCCCTAAGTCTCTCATCATACTTTTGATGTTTAGTGTCCTGCCACCTATGTGGTAATTCATGGGTTCATGTTTTTTTCCAAAGGGGATAACTATACATTTCTTCGCATTAAGCTTGAGCCCATGGCTCTAGCACCAGGCATCTGTTTCTGTAAGGCCCTTTTGTAGAATATCCACTTGTCACTTGTCTGGAGCTGGATTTGGAGTCGGCTACTTGTATTTATTTATTACTGTATATTGCAGGTGCCATATGTTCCCCTGGTTTTGTATTTATTTATTTATTTACATACTTAGGCTCTGTTTATGTATTTATTGACATTTTTACAATATGTATTTATTTCTACATGCACTTCCTTACTAATGCAATTCCCTCTCGTCTTGATGTTAGGTTTCCCATTACTATGAAGGATTGGCGAGCATATTTTTTGACAACTTCTGTATGATGAGCTTGGATTTGCTCTCTGCAGATTAGATTATAATGCAGGTATCCAGCATAAGCAGAAGAACTATGCTTTAAGCATAAATATTAATATAAATGTACAATGTGCTTAATAAACAAATGTGTAAATGCATCTACACAAATGCAACATACTCACACAAATGGTACTGATGTTTTAAAATACAGCATGCTATGCTGTTAAGATTGAATGATTAATTTATATCCACATTGTAATGCCTTTTTTATGAAGCAGTGGAAAAATCAAGTAAACTGATTTAGTAGTCAAATCATAAGATGATCAACCCATGTCAAACTGGTAGTCTCAGAACTTTATTATAAAGAGGTACCATAATCATGCATTGCTGCAAATGAGATTGCAAACTCACTGATCCCTAGAAGAGAAAAAGCAATACAAAAATATTTTGTCTTTCATGAAGAAAATCTTACAAACACCTAGTTGCGCCTTCTCAGAGGATCACATCTGATTAACAGGAGACCATGTAAATACATTTATTTATGCAGAACATTACTAATACTCAACTTTTGCAATCAATAAAGTTAAGTCCCAAATTAAGCAAAACTGCTGCACTGAAATTGTTTTTTATCCAGAATCATGACATTATATGGTGAATGTCAGTGTTGCCCATGATTTGTAGTACAAGGAATGCAGATAAGAAGAGGTGGGAGGTCGACATAATGGTTAAAGTGCTTTCTTTACAGACACAAGATGCAGAGTTTCATTCTCACATGTGGTAATTGGCTAGACTTAAAATGATCTACAAGGGCAGATAGCTTAGTAATAATCTATGAATCTATGATAGGAAGGTATCTTTTCACAAAACAAGACACTTCATTTATAGTTTGATAATTCTTAAGTATTTCCATGTAACTGTAAAATAATTTTCTAATTATATGCTACAAAAGAAGCTGTATGAACTCAGTTCACACAGTTTAGATATTATGTAATATATTTCATCAGACTTCACAATCTCTTCTTTTTTACTAATTTTTCCTACTTTTCCACCTCCCGCTCTTGCTTCCTTCTCTCATTCTCCTTACTTGCATATACTGTGTTAACTGTTACTTGCATATAATCCTGCCCTCTCTTATTTACAATTGTTTGTCATTTTGATTATTTTATGTCATTCCTTTGCTTTTGCTTTGCCTTTTCCTGGGTGAACTTAAAAATGTTCCATGTGTACCTTATCCTGGTTAACAAATTTAAAATAAATAAAAATATTAACTAAGCAAACTGCAGTAATATTCTGTACCCCCACTGCCTACTGACCATCAGCCCTTCTCATGGCCAAGTGACCCATTCATTCCTCATACTGAAGTAAGAGCAGACAGAGGTTGTCAGTCATTAAGTCAGCCATTAGGAGATTATTCTATATGTGACTCTAACATGATAGTCATGCCCAATGTATGTTCTCCTTGGAAGGTATGCAATGTGCATAGCACAAGAGAGTGATTTCCACAAGTGACTTAAGCCAACAAATGGCTCTGCCTTCCAGGACAAGCATGTGATGTACATTTCTCTGGTTCCACCAGAGAAATCAGTGTATTTTGTGTAAAACACTCTGGCACTTAAAATGAGAAGAATGCCTAGCCCCAGGGCTTTCTCAAAGTCAAAGTCAAAGCAAACTTTATTGTCAATTAAATAAACACAGCAGTGCAAGATGAACAAAATTACATTACTTTGGTCCCTGTGCAGGACATAACAATGAACACATAGTTTGAATGACAGTAAGATTAATGCACATACAGTAATAATTGAAATATTAACAACACAATAAATTACCACAATTGGACAGAAAGACATTAGACAGTATTATACTAGTAGGCATTACAAGACTATGACTTCACATTGTGATTGCTTAGAATATTGCACTTCATCAGTTGTAGTATGATATATTCTGATGTTTATATTGCACATGTGTGGGGTGGTGACTCACTCCTGACTATTGCACATTCAGGAAGTAATAGCATTATAAATCAGGCTAACTGTACTAGTTACTGAAGCAATTGGCCAGAGTGATTACTATAGCTGATACTTCATGGCAAGTGGCATATTGATCTAATTATTCACTATCATGCTTGGCATTCAAGTTCAGCAGCCTTATGGATTGAGGGAAGAAGCTCCTGTTCAGTCTAAATGTTTTGCAGTGTAAGCTGCGATACTGCCTGCCCAAGTAAAGGCAGAAGTACTTGCCATGGGCAGGGTGAGTGGGATCATAGATTATCTTCCTAACCCTTCCCACGCACTGAGTCTCATGCAGATCATCCATGGATGGGAGCAAGGAAATAATGACTTTTCACTGTCCTCGCTACCCTCAGGAGAGCCTTGTGGTCAAATGCTTTGCAGTTACCATACCAAACTATGATGTTATTTGAGAGGATGCTCTTGATGGTGCCCCTGTAGAAGGCTTTGAAGACAGGTTTGCCTTCCTCAGTTTCTGTAGACAGTACAGATGTTGTGCCTTCTTCACTGTGTGGCTGATATGAGTTGACCAGGACAGATCATCTGAGATATGCACCCCCAGGAGCCAGGTGTTTTTTGACTCTTTCCACTACCACTCATAGGTTCAAAGGTTGGTACTAGGCTATCGGCCCTAGGGCCTATACAAGCCAAGCCATAAAAATTCCCTGGCTATTTCTTCCCACAATATTTACTTCCCTTAACCCCAGTCTAGCAGGGCGACTGACGTAATCTCCGGGGTAAAGTTCCTATCTCCCATCCAGTCGTCAAGGTTCCTTATGAAGAGGGCCAAGGAGGCGCTTTGCTTGACATGTATGGGCAGTCTATTCTAGAGTATGGGGAGTCTCTGGGTCAGGAATCTATCCCTCCAGCTTGTTTTTTTTCATTGTGATGACAAGGTTTAGGTCCCTGGAACATGTGGCTCTGATGGATTGGGATTTCTTTAAGTGTACTCCCTTAATTTTCAGAGGATAATGTATCTCCTGAGTCCTCCTAAAGTCCACTATTAATTATTTAGTCTTGTTTACATTTAAGGCCAGATTGTTGCTGTTGCACCAGCCTATCACATGCTCCACTTCATCCCTGTAGGCTGTTTCCTCACCATTTCTAACAACACCTACAACAGTGGTATCATCTGCAAACTTGATGATTTTGTTGGATTCATACTTGGCTATGCAGTCGTGCTTCAACAAGGTGAACAGCAGAGGACACAGGACACCCATGCTCAATGTAATACTGATTGAACTGTTATTTCCAACACATACTTTTTTGGGGTCTGTTGATGAGAACGTGCAGTATCCAGTTACACAGAGGGTGTTGATGCCTAGCTGGATCAGGTTCAATATCAGATTTTGGGGGATGACAGTGTTAAAGGCAGAACTACAATTGATGAACAGCATTCTGACATAAACATTCTTGTTCTCTAGACATGCCGAGGATTCATGAAGTGCTATAGCTATTGCATCAGATATGCAGTGTTTAGATCTATATGCAAACTGTAATGTATCCATGCCTCTATGACTAAGGGTCATATTAGGCTAGTCAGGACAGCATTTAGAAGATAATTAATTGCTCCACAGGGGAGAAGAAGTTCACAGTAAGGGAGCAGTAGACCCAGAGAAAAAGAGAAGAAAGAGTAAATAGAAGATTTATGAGACACCACATGTGGTACTGTACCTTTGCCAAGATCCCCAGGTTCATAATGTCAGAAGCTAAGAAGGCATAATCGAAAAATGTTCTCTGGAATTTGCTCAAGGGAAATGAAAAGTAAATCTCAGAAGAGTCAAAAACTGGCCCTAGTGAATCTGTTTTCCATTTTCCAAGGACTCTTAATCTGACTGTGTGCGTACATTAAGCTGCAACACCATACATTATAACCTGCCAGGTAGGTCCATAATAGCCAATGGCTGACAAGAGTCAAAATTTGTCCTATTATTCTGAGGGTGAATTGCCTAAAAGGAAACACACACAAAGACTATGATGACAGAAACCTATCCATGACTTAGGCATACAGACAAAAATGAGAGGTAAGAAGTCAGAATTGTTTCCAAAAGGTACAGTAAGAAATCACTTTGAAAAATGCCTAGTAAAATAAAATGCATTTGGTTATTTGTTATTTCTTAACTTGGCAAGAGAACTAGACAGCAGATTTTTTTCAGCTGCTAATATATGAAAATTATAAATCTACTTTTCTGTTAAGTAAAACATGACTCCCCTCCCCCAAAAAAATAAATAAACAGACAGAAGCTAATGAGGAACACAAATAAATAAGAAAATGCTGGTTACATGGTGTGCATGCGTAATGATGCAGGGACATCATAACATGTATATCTATATAGATATATGTAATCAAATGTTCATTGTTATGAAATGTCGATATTTTGATAGTGCACCTCTCTCTCTCTCTCTCTCTATATATATATATATATATATATATATATATATATATATATATATATATATATAGATCTTGGACTATTGCACGAAATCACGTCTCCACAAACCATAAATGACTGAACACACTTTAGCAAAAGTGCTTTTCACCAAAAAAGTACTTTCACTAATGTGTGCAAAAAAAATTATAAAACAACAAAATTAAAAAAAAAACAGTACTCACATTTACGCAGGGGGGTAAGCCCCCCTGCACCCCCCACACCCCCCCTACTTTTATATTCTCACTCCAAGATCGCACTACAGTGGGAAAAAGAAAATATTCCCTTATCCTCACTGTGCCACAATCTCAGCAACAGCCATTTCATCACATTTTTATCTTATTATTAGCACACTTTTGCGAAAGTGCTTTTTCGGTGAAAAGCACTTTCGCGAAAGTGTGCTCAGCCGTTTCACTTTCGGTGAAACTGTCATTCATTAAATAGTATGGATCCCATAGATATATATATGTATATATATATATATATATATATATACATATATATATATATATATATATATATATATATATATATATATATATATATATATATATATATATATATATATATATATATATATATATATATATATATATATATATATATATATATATATATATATATATATATTTATTTATATATGCATTTGTTTATAAGCTCCATATATATATATATATATATATATACATGTATATATACATATATATATAGATAGTTTAATACATTCTCCAAGAATGGGACAATATATATATAGACAGGTTTACTATCAAAATATTGATGTTCATAAGAATGAATGTTTGATATTTCAAAAATTATGTCATACTGCCTGAATACTAATTAGGTTAAAATGCTGAATCTGTTGATCGAATTCAGCAGAATTGACATTTATATTGAAAATTGACGGTGATGGCAGTGAAGGAGCAATTGTAAGTTATATACCTCCACTCTCATTCACGTTTCAGTAGGGGGCAAGCCCCACTGCACCCCCCTGTGGGGGCCTGCGCCACCCACACCCCCTGCAAATTAAATATTCTAACTCCGAGATCACACTACAGTGAAGAAAGGGATACATTTCCCAATCCGCACTGTACCGCGACTCTACTCATAACATGGAGTTCATATCAGTGAATGCACGCTTGCATTAGCTGATATGTACTCTCAATCTCCTAATGTTCGGCAACACGGAAGTCGATTAACTAACATTCGACTTTCCGTGTTCGCTGAGCCAACGTTCAACCTTTTGATAGTAAACTATATATATATATATATATATATATATATATATATATTTATTTGAAGAGCCAAACAAATGAAACCATTCCAAGAATGATAGATTGAAACTTAAACTGAACAAAACCACTACGAGAGAGTGCAACAGAGAATAAAAAACATGGAATTAGCATCAGTTTTTTTAATGCACCTCTTTCATCGATCAAGACTTCATTAGAAACCGTTAAAGCACACTAGCCAAACATCTTATATATACAAAATCAGCCAATGAACAAACAAAACAATTAATCAATTCAGAATCAATTACAATCAGCTTTAAAAATAAAATACATAAAATATTGAGCACTGACCTAAAATAATTAAAACTGTATAATTTAAATACCTTTAAACTTCTATTTAAAAAAACACTTTATATTAACAGATTAATTTAACCCTGGATACTTATCTGCCTTTAATCTAATTTGCCATTCTGCTTTAACCCCTACCATGTTTCTGAAATTTCCTCACCTTAATTCTTATAGAACTGGCTCAGTTACAGAGAACAAAAGCTTTTTATACTTATTGCATACTACAGAATGCTTATACAAAGCCTTCCTTTCATCTTTCATTCTTATAAAATATAGATACCTTTTAATTCTCTTTTCTAAACTCCTTGTCATTCCTACATAAAAGGCCCTGCAGCCAGAACACATACTAATATAAACCAGCGATACTGACTTACAAGTGAACCTTTCTGGGACTAATCCCATAATTCCTGTGTAATACTTTTCTTTAATATGTTCTAATAAGATGTATGGTCCTTCAGAGATAAACCTACATGCAGAACAGAACCCACATTTGTAGGTTCCTTTACTTTTAACTGTCCTAGGCATAGAAATGTTTGTGCTGCCTTTCTGTAATAAAACTTTAAGACCATTACTTCCGCTATATACAAACCTAGGGAGCTCCTGATAGCTCTAATAAGGTCAAGGTTGCCTTCTAATATTCTTCAATTGGTGCTGATGGTTTCTCAGATGGTGCAGGTGTCTATTAAAATATCCAAGAAACAAGCATTTGTCCTATCCATATAACATCCATCTTCTTCATTAGTTACATTGGTAATGCACTTTGGAAGTGATTTTAACAAAATGGGCTCAAATGTTTTCTTTCTTTTTTCATTTATTTCCTTAGCAGTGTTTATTAATATATCTTCCTTATATCCTTTGTGAAGAAACAATGATATTATAAATCTGATTTCTTTTTCAAACCTAGCATCATCTGTAATCATTCTTGAGGCCCTTATAAACTGGCCTCTATGTATATTTTTCTTCAGAAACTAAGGGTGATTATATTTACAATGAATATATCCACTAGTAAAGGTGTCCTTCCTAAAAATGTAACTTTCAAACATTTTATTCTCTCTATCCCATTTTATAGTAACATCTAGAAAATTCACCCTTAAGCCCAACGTTCCCAAATTAAACTTCAGAAATTCGACCTGCGTATTAAGTTCTTGAATGAAGGACACACTGTCTCCTGGACTTCTAGTGGCAATAACAAAGAGATCATCCACAAATCGCGTATTATATCAGATTTTAGAAATTAAAGTGCTTGATTTTAAAATGTAGACCTCCCACCATCCTAGTACCAGCTGGAAAATGCTGGGGTAACTGCAGACCCCATTGCCACCTCTTTTATTTGTTTGTAATACTTTTTATTCAGTAAAAATAATTATCTAATAAAACTTCTAACAGAAGACAACAAAATGAAATGTAATTACTTGATAATTGGGTACATTTGTTTAAATAAAGTCTAACCCATTCTGCTCCCTCTTCTTGGGGAATGCTGGTGGACAAGGAACACACATCAATTCTAACCATATAAGCATTCTCACCATAGTCGTAATTCTGGTTAAAATTACATCATTTGTCCAAAACATCCCAATAGACCTTAACATAGGAAGGTCATTTCTGGACTAAAGGACTAAGAAGGGTATCCAAAAAAAGTGAAATGCCTTCTGTGATACTATCTGAAACTGACATAATGGGCCTAAAGGATGGTTTTGTAACACTTTTATGAATTTTTGGGATCCCAAATAGAACCACTATTCTTGTATTTTCTACTCTCAAAAACTCATATAGCTCAATATCAATAGTATTATCCATAAAACATTCATATAAAGTAGAATAAATAAGAGAAAAAACTTTTTGAATGTCCTGACTAGTAACCAGTAAATACTCATCAATATTAGCTAGCATGTTTTCAATAGCTGCAATATATTCTGTAACATCCATAATATGAGAGGTGAGAAGTCAGAATGGCTTCCAAAAGGTACAGTAAGAAATCACTTTGAATAAAAATGCCCAGTAAAAGAAAATGCCTTTAATTATTTGTTATTTCTTAACTTGGTAAGAGAACTAGACAGCAGAGTTTTCTACAGCTACTAACATGAAAATTATGTCTACTTTTCTGCTAAGTAAAACATAACTCCCAAAGAGAACTAAATAGACAGAAAGAAATGAAGAATGCGAATAAATATTCAATGGTGAAGGCAAGACGGTATGTAACAAAACCATAATATTAAAGTGTAGCATTATAAAATATTAATATTGTGATTAAACTGGAAAAAAGAAAATGCCAGTGTGCATCCCTCATGATTCAGGGACATCATAGCATGTACATCTATCTCTCTCTCTCTCTCTCTCTCTATATATATATATATATATATATATATATATATAAAACTGGGTAAGGAGTCTGGAACAAAAAATCCTTCTTAGACCCAGCTTAGGCCACCAGGCTGAAGAATATACAGTAAAGAGAAATAAAATACAAAACAAACCACAACAGTAAACTTGGTGCATGCTGGAATTAAAGCATGTAGGCATAACCTAGACCATAAGTCAAGAAATATAATGAAAACAAAATGTGCTACAGTGAAAAGCAAAAAAATGACTAATATAAAATATAAGGGTCTATGTTTAATCATCAAAGGTTCAGTTTATCGAACCTCTGATGATCAAACACTACCCATCAAATGTTCATTCATCAAACGTTCACTTCCTGTGCCTGTGGAATTTCACCTTGTAGACAGGCAGAGGTGAGCAAATGTTGTACTGTACAATGGTTCGATGCATGCCTTGGGCTGGCCATATTGTCCCTGGCCACATGTTTGCTTATCTACCTCCAACCAGCCACATATGGCCATACTGCTAACTGTACACACATAGCAGGGAGACTGAAAGGCATCCCACTCCTAGGACACTAGCTACAATAACAGTACCAAGCAATGTAATTCTGCAAGCCACACATGCTAATACAAGGCTACTCTGCGTATTCCACAAGTACTGTGCCTGCAATCACGTATACAACCGATGTAACCCATGGCACATGTGATAAGTACTGCAAGCTATGCTGTGTAATAGTAAATAGGTAGGGGTTCTAATATCACAGCAGCCAAGAGTGTGTGTGTGTGTGTGTGTGTGTGTGTGTGTGTGTGTGTGTGTGTGTGTGTGTGTGTGTGTGTGTGTGTGTGTGTGTGTATATGTGAATATATCCCCATGCAGCACTACGTACAAGCCTGTATGGGCTATCTCTGTGCAATAGTTATGCATTTTATGGCCCTGTGACTAGCTGCTGGCCTCTACATTGCCCTCCACTACAAGGCCTGCTGATGTCATCCACCTTAAGAATGCTGGTTGACACTCTAATATCATATAAACTCTGTGGTGCATACAATAAATATTGCAAGCTATAGTATGTAATAGTCAATAGGTAGGGGTTCTAATCTCACAGCAGCCAACTCTGTTTCTGTGTGTATGTGTATAAATATGTCCCTGTGCAGTGCTACAGACCTGCCTTTAAGTGCAATGGTTATGCACTTTTTGGCCCCTGTGACTAGCTGTTGGTCCTAAATTGCCCTCATATACATAAGCATAACTGATGTCTGTGGGTCTATATTAGAAGACCGAAGACGCATTCTTCTGAATTCATCTTGGTCGAACTTAAAAGGCTGAAAACACAAAATATCATAGTGGCTGTTAAGCAAATTCTTTCCCTGGGAAAGAATTTGCTTGGCCTCTTTGGTACTTTGCTATTTTCGGCACTGTAGTGCGGTCTCAGAGTTGGTATATTTAAGTAGGGGGTGTGAGGGGTGCAGCCCCCCACTTAATGAAATTGTTGTTTTTTTGGGGGTTTTTTTGGAACAGTGATGTTCTTACACTTCAACATTGTAAGCTTTCGCTTACATAGGGTCGATTAATCACTGTTCACTTTTTTAAGCATTTGGTGATCTAATATAGACCCGAAGTCTGCCAGCTGTCTGACCCAGACACAGGATATTTGTAGATGTGTCAACTCCATCACCACAACTTCTAGATTTATAAGTTCAGATAACCAAGCTGACATGTAGCAAGGGTAGCAGACTTTATCACAAAGTATAAATGCATGAATATGGTGACTGCCCCCATTGTCCCTAATAGACTGTTCTACACATATGCATCTAAGGAACCATGCACATATACTGCCATACCTTGCTGATGTCATATTTATGCTGTGCTGCCATGCCCTCCTGTGCCACTTTTTTCCTGCCATGTGCCCATAATGTATCCCCTCAGACTCCTAGAATAGAAGCATACACAGGTCCATGACACAACTGTCATTCTATAACACTACCACTAGTCCAACATCATGCAACAAAAATACACAAAGTGTGATGTGCAGTCATGGCACATGCCAGCATACAGAACCTTCTGTGGCCCACAAGTTGCATGGTAAAACAATACTGCACTACACAAGTACATGTCAAGTGATATAGACACCCTGTGCATCAGACACATAGTAGCATTTCCCTGCAGCAATAGCATGGATGGCAGGGATGTGGCACATGTATTATCACATGCACAGGGTATGGTGTGGGGGTGCCAGGGGCCTAGGCTGTGCCAAACAGTTGGCAGCATGTGTGTGAGTCAAGAGGGGTGCAGGTTAGATGGGCCATGGAGAGATGCCATGTGTGTCTGTAGGTGACCTGCATGTGACAGTGGTGTTTGAGTGTGTGCATGTACACAGTCAAGCCCACTGCTAGCCCTACACATGTGTATGTTGGACAGCTGAGAACCATAAATGGTAGAGTGGATAGTTCACCATCTCTGGTCACAAACACGGGAACTGCCTCTGCCAGGAGTAGCACTGACAGCACCATGCCCAAGGTCAGATGCGGTGCTAGGACCTGACGGTGACTGCAGAATGATGGGGCTGTGTCTCCCACGGGACCACCCAGAATCATGTGCCAATGGCCTGCCTTGTTGTGGTGTGGACAGCACACTTCCCTCTGTAGAGCTGGAGGTACTGCCACTATGGGAGCAAGACTGTCCATGGCCACAGAGACTGTCAGCAGATGGTGTTGCTGACCTACATCCACATATCCAACGTACAACCCCAACCAGATGTTCCAGCGCAGACAATGTGTAGTTCAAGATAGACACTGTCTCAGCCCACCATATGTCCACTGCATCAGTGAACTAATCCAGAGTGTTCCCAATGCAGTGGAAGCAGTTATGGATGTCAGACTGTGCTGCATCCATAACCCTAATCATCCATCTGGTGTTGTGTTCAGAACATGCCTGTGCCTCCATGATGGCCCAACACATGTGCCGAGTGACCCATGATGAGACACCTGCAACAGGTGGTGGATGGACAGCAGTCCTTCTATGAGCACCCATTAGTCTGCCTGTATGGGACCACACCAGCTCTCTGGATATGGCCAGTGTCTACACTCATTGATGCCATAGTTGCCACACTGTCCAGTTCAATGTCACCACCCTCTGACTGTCCAATATCTGTGGCCTCTTGGGACTGGGTATGTGCGATTATACTGACTGTGTGCATTGACAATGGGAGCAGAAGAGGGATGTCAATCTCTGGGATAGATTCAGCCCCAAACAACCCCACCTGTGCCTCACTGTGGCCACTGTCATCATTAGAGTCCGATGAGATACTAACATTAGGTTGTGAGGGGGACAGATTAAACCCCCCCAGTCACCTGGAAAGCCAGACAAAAGCAGTACATTACTACCTGCACGTTTATATATGGTAATCTACACAGACTCATACAAATGAGGATCCACAACTGCATTACCAGTCTCATAACTTCTCATCTCTGATCCCATGCACAACAGACAACGTCACACCAAGAAACACAGGCAAGTTAAGCCCTTTATAACATGCGCTTCAGCCACATCCATGTAAAGTTGCCAGTACAATCTGCCTATAAGGTATGCAATATGACACTATATGTGATAAAACTACACATAAAATCCAGTACACCTATCTTGAGAATGATATGCCAGTACTAGTGTCGCTGCCTGAGGTATGTAGCATCTCCCTTTTGTGTTTGAACAGGCATCTTGGAGTAATTGCCTCATGTATAATAGGCTGTGTAGCTGTTCATAACTATAAGTGCAGAAGTGTCAATGGCCGTTCAAATATACACCTGTGACTAACAAGTCTATAAACTGTAGTAAACTGTCCCAGAATGGAACATATATCTATTCTACTCTGGCTAAACACAACATTTGTACATAGGGCAATATGGCAGCCTTTAACTTTCATAGCATATATATAACCTGTAAAAAACAGTATCACACTTACCAGATACAGGACTAGTGACTTGAGCCACACCTGCTGGACCTATGAAAAGGTGAGGGAGAGGTGTTGTCAGCACCATCAAGGGTTGCAGCACTACAAGGTAATATATGCATATATCCACATGCACAGTAGCTACTGTGATACCAGGTGTATTGCTGACTTTCTGAGTATGTTTGCACAAATGAGCATAAACCCTAACTCCCCCATGCAATTAGACCTAACACCCATGTATTGCTATGCACAGCTTGCCACAATGACTGACACAGTATTACACTGGTGAACACAGTACACTTATCTGGACAGTCCTCTGCTGTGGACACTGTGGCACCCACCTCCATGATGTGTGGTGTGATGGATGCCTGGGAGCTGTCCTGTGTTCCTAGGGTCACCAGGAATTCATCTGTGGCCGAGAGTGGTTGTTCTGTTGCAGGCCCTCCACTGGTGGTCACATGATCCCTGGCAACAGCAGCTGCCCTTCGTCATGCAGCTTTCAGCATGTCTGTGGCCCAGTGTCAGACCTGCTCATAGGTCCTGCCCTGTTAGCTAATCTGATTGACATCCCACACAAGGTCTGCCCACAATGCTGCCCACTGCTCTCGTTTATGCTTCCCCTTGGACAACAAGATCTGATGGTTCTGTCTCAGTCCATCCACTACTATGTCATTCTTCACATCTGTGAAGGAGGCATGTCTCTTGCTGTACATGGCTCCTGAAAAACAGTAAAAAGGGAACACATTACAGGAGCAGATACGTGGATGTCCACTATGTACAGATGTAACACACCCATAATGGCCTGCAGCATCACTGCCCCCTCACACGTCATAACCTGCAGTCTGGCAACACTCTACATGTGTGGATACCACCAAGTTAGTAGCAATACTGGTGTATGTCCCTGTGTGCTGTGACAGATTCTGCTGTATGTTTCAACACCAAGCACTGCAGTCTACTGTGGTATGTCTCCTATGGGCAAACTCCCACTGATATGTCATATGGCACTGCCAGAAAATGAACAGTGTGCTATTAAAACAACTGTATGGGGACAGTCCAACAACACCAGTGTGCCACAATGACAGAAAACAATGCAAACCTGCTGTAGTATATGTTCCCTGTAGGCATCATACCTCTCAACTATACAGATGTTTGCAGAATGCCGGGATATTTGCCTCATAGTTTTGGTCAGTTTCACACAAACCTGTGGATCTCTGACAAATATGTAAACACTGTCACTGTGTATGGGTCTTGGTCCCCCCATAAATTATGGCTTTGTCCTGTTTTCATGCTGTAAGGGGTTGACAGATATGTTAGGCATAGATATCAACCAAACAGAGACATATGTCAACAGAAATGGTGACTTAGCCAAAGTACACCAGGGACATTCAGGAGCACTTTTAAAATGTTAGAACTATGTATGTGAGACAGTGACTGAATGAGGGAGGTGAATTACAGTACATTGTTTGACATTACAGGAGTGTGCACCCTTACTCATTGTCACAATGCATTATGTGTAATCCACTAGCTTCATACAGCAGCCAACCGTTGTAGGAGGAATTGACAGGGACTGAGCTGAGATGTGATTGAAAATCAGGGAGAGTTGAGAGGCATGCCTGTAGGTGTAGGACATCAGAGCATCACTGGCATGTCATTTCATAGATCTAAGACAGGCTTACTGTTATAATCTCTATTCCCATACCTCCATCCTCCCATCTGCATCCTGTTATATGGAGAAATCTGTTATATACCTGGTGGAGTGCAATACTCCTTGTTTGAAGTTTGCTTCTGGTAATCTTTTGGAAATACACTGTTCGTGTGAGTTAATCTCATACAGACCTGTTCCCCATAAGCAGCTACTTGCCTTTTTAAAGTACTACTCATTAGCAGGTAATTGCCTCTGCACCAATCTGTGGCTTAGAATTGCTAATTGCAGCCAAAACAGCTGAATTGCAACATCATTGGCCACAGTGTAATATATAATGCAAGACCTGGGCTCCTTTCTTAATTGTTAAGATGGACATTACTGAGGTGTGGAGAGTACAGCATTGTAGAGGGTAGGTACCATAACTCAACTGTAGAGATTTATGGAGTATGTCCACAGTTTCACCTCATATGTGTGGGCAGTGTCCCATGACATTGTGGCCATCTGGCAATTCACTGGCAAACATTGTGGGTTGACGTTGGTAAGGTAAGAGACACACTTGAGTGTCAGACTTCATACCCAACAGAATATGCATGTTAATGCAATAGTTGTTAGTCTATCAACCTACATTCTTTGTAGGGACAAACCATTACACATGTACCTATCTGTGGACCTTATTCCCCATTACATATGGCTGTGTCTGAATCCCTTTTTCTAGGGGGTTGGGAGGTATGGTAGGTCTGTAGCAGCTACCTTTACATACAGCTGTGTATGCTACAGGCTGCAGCCTAGCACAGATAGGGGGAGTGTGGATACTTTTGTGGACAGTAAGCTGTACGTGTAACTGTGGCAGCCCTGTCATTACAGCAGATCCAGAGAAAGGGTCCCCTGTACAGTCCAATCGAGGCATGTGATTATGGTACATCTGCTATGCAATGGTGCCAATAACAGAGAAGTAGGTGTTAGACTAGAGACTTCCATTTTAAAGTAGTTATTAGGCATTAGACAGGCTAAAAAAAGGTAAAATAGGCCTAGAAATATAGTGGCAGAATTGTATTTTATTTATGCATGCATTTTAGAAAAGACGGTTAAGCAGAAAGAAAGAATAACCTTGCTGGTCTAGCATAAGAGATAACAGTTTCCAAGGGAAGGCTACAGACTGTTCTTTTTCTGTTTTCATTCTCAAGGGAAGAATCAAAGGAATGTTAAATAACAGGACAGCTAGGCACCTGCAAGGCTGCAAAACAAGACAAGGCCTGAGAATCAAGACTTAGGAGGAGTGCAAAGCATTACAGTGTTTTGGTATTATGAAAAATATACTTCAGATACAGTTAGAAAGTCACTTTGTTAGTTCGACCTGACATATAGAAAAGATTAAATATCCAGCATTTTAGAAAGAAGGCTACAATAAAGACACTTGAGCCTGAGTACAGAAGACGGTCAAACAAAGACTGTTTCACTTTACATTATTCAGGACAATCAAAATATATGTGCAGAAACTTTGGATATATTTAGCAGCACTGTTATTACTAACCAGCATCCCAGCATTTCTACAGACTGTTATTGTTTATCAGCACTGCTAATGAAGGCAGTATTTGGATATTGTGAACATCCAATAAGGTCTTATTAAATGAGCTACTGTGTTTGGAGAATTCATTCTGAAAAGTACACAAGACTTGGCCCATAAAGGAGAGACTGGCACCTGTTCAGCATGAGTTTGGGTAATTAACAGATAAAGACTTCCAGTCACATTTCAGTTGTTTCCAGTTAATTCTAGTATAGTACAGTCTCAATCAATTCTTTCAGTAGGCAACATATAGTTAGGCTATATGGATATGTGCAGTGTGCCCCTGCCTGCAGGCCTCTGACTTGCAAAACTGGGTAGCAGTTCATTAACTAGCAGTAACCTGTGCGGATTAGGATTGCATGACTCAGTCATTACTTGCTGTCTTCACAATAATGCAATTGGACTGCAACATAAAACTGGACCGTGTGCAGACCTCTCAACCAATCCGGGACAAATTTCAACAAAATCAGAGACAAGTCAAGAAAAAATCAGGGACAATCAGGGATACTTCTAAAATATTAGTACTATTAACTTGAAACATTGAAAGAATCAGAGCATATGAATTAATACACATTTTCGGAAATAAAAGAAGTCTATAACTCTTAATTATTGTCATTATTCATTAAGTGTAATTTACCACCTTTCCTCCAAAAGTCACTAGTTTTAGGAGGGATTAAGAGGGACAGATCTAAAATTTGAGTTAAAATCAGGGACGTCCCTGAAAATTAGGGACAGTTGAGAGGTACGTGTGTGCCAAAATGTACTGCATGCAAGGCATTTAACAGACTGTGCTACTGAGTCACTGCAAAAGCATGTGTATTTGCAAGATATATGTGCACATACAGAGGCTGTGATAAATATTTCTACCTCCATCAGTATGTGCATGGCTTTATATGGCTGTATGTCTGCACCAGGGTCCCAGTTGTACATGCACTTTGCCATTGCTGCCTTAGCAGGTGTGTTTCCAGAAGTTGCTGATAAAAAGGGCACATATACCTGCTATCACAGGCCTCGCTTACATCCATTATTATGTATCTGGCTGTCTGTTGATGTATTATTGCACCAGAGTCCAAAGTACATTCCCATTTTTCCCATTAGTTTTTATTTCAGTTACATGCCTAATTACTGTAAGTGGCAATCAGTAATTTTTGCTGGAAACAGCTGCTTTAAGTCAGATCTCTGTAGTGTGGTGGGTTTATGCAGTAGACTATAGGTGAAAGGGTCTGGGTTTGAAACTTGGCAGATGTATTTATTTTGTACGTGTCTAACAATGTCATAAACACATTTATCATTAAAGCTCATTTAAGCTTAGTTAAGTGAAGAGGCGCAGCATGCTACACTGCAATGCTTCACTTAGCTCCGGACAAATCTGCACTAAAAACTATAAAGAAAAGTAAAAGGGGATGTTAGCAAAGTGGAGAAATGAGGCAAGCAGGGGGAAAAACACAGTGAAAGGCAGTTAGGGATATGCAGGAAAGGTGCAGGAAACAACCATAGCTATCCATATCTTGCACAGCAGCAACTGTACATTTTGACAGATTTCGTAAATTAACTTAGACTCTCAAACCCCAGAGAGAGGGGTGAGGACAACATAACTGTGTTGTCAAGCCAATTAGACCAGATTAGTGGTGTCCAGTGGACATGTGTGCGACATGGAGAAATATCTATGGGACAATATTTTTTGGGACAGGTGCCAATTTTTTTTTTTTTTTAAGGTGAGAGTGGAATGTAGGGGTGTGGGGAGGTAAGTTGGGTAGGAGAGGATGCATTTGCAGACAGACAAAACAGGCAAGACAGCAGAAAGGGGTGGTGTGTGACACATGAGGGGGGTAAACACCTTGGATGGGGAGGGTGTTGCGGAATCTAAGGAGAGACCCCAAAAGTTCCTCACCTAAAGGATAAAGGGACTCCAAAACCTGTCATATACTGCCAGACTGAAGAAACTCCAACTCTATTCAGTTGCATACCGTCTGCTCAGAGGTGACCTGTGCCTGACATACAAGGCCATGACCAACCTGGAATTAATGGACATGCTCCACCTCAAAAAATCCAAATCCACCAGAACTACTAGAGCAAGTGACTTAAACCTTAGCACGGATATAAATAGGATGTGCTGGAGGGATAGATTTATCACCCAGAGACTCCCCATGCTGTGGAATAAAATCCTGGTCCATGTGAGGCAGAGCACCTCGCTGGCTCTGTTCAAGAGAAATCTTGACCGGTGGATGGGAGATCGTAGGTTTACCCCGGGAATCATCACTGTGTCACTGCTGGACAGAGGCACAACAAACTAATGGGCACATTATTTCTAACATAAGGGGTGGCGTAAGCCACATAACTTTGGGCTAGGCTTATAAATGCCTTAGGGCAGATAGCCTAGTATAAACCTATGAACCTATGAACCTATGAACCTATAAGTCACGCATGCATCCAGATGGCAGCAGCATGACTCACGTCCCCACCCATGGGACAGTTACCACTACTCCTTCACTGCCCTGAGGGTGGCTGCGCGGGAGGCTGGGCGCTAGGGCGAGCCTGCCCAACCAGGTTGGCCAGAGTGCTCTCAATCTGGTGCAGGCGATGTTCATAGCTCTGGTAAAAAATCCTGCACACCATGACTGTAAGTTGATCCTGGGTGACTGCAGCCCCTCCACCACCGCTCCCAGGGGAAAGCCAGGCCCCATCCCCTGAGGCAGTTCCACCCAACATCACAGGTGGTGGAAGGGCAGCAGAGGGGGCACCATCACCTTGTGTCCCAGACATGCTAGGACCTGGTGCCACAGCCAGTTGAAGCAAGGTATGTGGATCACCAGTAACCGGCCTACCCTTGCGTGCTGTGGTAATGGAGGTATAGCAATAAGTGTAGATTAATTATTAACAAAACATTGTTAGTAATAACAGAGTGGCAGAATATTGGAAATAAAGCAAACTACATATCAATGCAAATTATGTGAAACACAACAATAAATAACAGAACAGTCAGTATAACAGCATGCCAGTATAACAGCATGCCAGTAACAGTTACAGCATAAGAGCAACAAAATAGGTAATTTAACCAGATATGCTAATATGCATCCATTATAATATGAAACAGTAATAAAACACGTGCCCCAAAGAACGGGTAATGTAACAACATATGTTAATAGTAAACCATAACCAATGAATAACAGTAATAAATAAATAAATGAAGATAAGGGGTGGGAGAGAGAGAAAATCAGTCTGTTAGTAACATTACTGCTTACTTCCTTGACAGCAGTACTACTATCTACTCTACAGACCTGTATTTTCTTTATGTGTACAGTGAGTACAAGTCTCTTGTAGCTGATGTCCCGCGTACATACCTCTCAACTATATGGATTGGGACACTATGGGCCAAATGGTAACAACTGTGGGTACACACCTACACAGAACACTTACACATCATATTTACCTATATAACTACCAAGGTGTTCTATGTGCTAAAATGGTGATAATTTGCAATCTATGTACTCACTGCCTTGGTATTCTTGTAACAGGCAGATTACGCACTATTAATTACATAATGTGAAATCATGGCACTTGAGAGACATGTGTGTGTACAGTACAGACACTAAACAGCAGTCATGCCTTGGTTGGCAGGCATGGGAATAGAACCCAAAAGAAGTGACTGCAGGGGATATCTCCATGGAATGTTTTAATTGACTGCAGCAACTTTTAACAGACACTCCAGGCATGCAGCCATACCAGGGTTACACATATTATCTCTGACTGCACATTGCTGATTTTTCACATTCTTGCTAATGATTTTAACAGTCTGGGAAATCTAAACACACAATTATCTACCCATAATATGGGTTACCTCACCCATTTACCTGTAGTTCGTGTGGAGAGAGAATATGTCAGCATTACGTGACTCCTACTGTAATATGTTCATAGGTTCATAGGTGTTTACTAGGCTAAAGACCAGAAGGGCCTTTTTAAGCCTAGCCATGCATCCCAAATCTCTGACAAGCTCAGATATCCTTGAAGTGTAAGGAGGGGTTTGGGAGATGGGCCATTTACAGGTTACCTGTGTCCATTAGAGACATAGGTGCCAAACCAAGGATGAATTTCCGGTTTACCATCCAATTGTCCAAGTTGCGCTTGAATTGGGTTAGGGAAAAACTCTGCTTCACATGGAAGTGGTAGTCTCTTGGTACATACCTATCTCTCCAGCAGGACCTATTTATATCACAAGCAAGGTTTAAGTCTTTATAATGGGTAACTCCGGTGCTGTTGGTTTTGTGGATATGCAGGAGGTCCATCAGAGTGGAGTCTGACAATGCCCTGTATGCCAGGCATAGATCTCCTCCTCAAAAGCTGGTAGGAGACAAAATATAGAGATAGGGATTTGAGGTGGTCTGTATGGGATATTTTACTTATGTCCTGTATTCTTTTAGTGAGGAACTTGTGGATGTTCCAATTGTTTGATATGCCTGGTTAGGTACATACCAAAGGGGGCATAGTACTCAATGATAGATCTGATGAATGCCAAATACAGTGGAACAATGACTTGGTCTTAGATGCCATACCTTTGTTTATAAGTTGTGCAACATAGAATGATTTCCTCACCGCTGTAGAAACATGATGATCAAAGCCTAGATTACTATCTATGTGTGTTCCTAAATCCCTGACTACTTGGTCAACTCTAAGGGGTGTGTTGTCAATATGATAGTTATCACAGATGGATGACTTCCCAAAGGATACTATTATGCATTTCTTGGCATTTAAGATTAGTCCATGGCTCTGACACCAGTTATTAGTCTGTGTCAGCCCATCCCGGAGAACATTTGTGTCAGTGTGAGATTCAATGACAGCTCCTAATTTGCAATCA
The DNA here is from genome assembly GCF_019279795.1 of Protopterus annectens. Lineage (NCBI taxonomy): Eukaryota > Metazoa > Chordata > Ceratodontiformes > Protopteridae > Protopterus > Protopterus annectens. Next base: position 1,858,861,123 of record NC_056726.1, on the reverse strand, counting down.
TCTGCAAATTTAGTCACCCAGAGAGCACTGACATTGGCCTTTACATATGAGAAGTAAATGCCAAAAAGGAGCAGTCCAAAGACTGATCCTTGAGGGACTCCACTTGTGACTGGCCTCTTTGTAGAGGCAGACTCCCTAGCTCTAACTTCCTGAGTCCCCTCTGTGAGCCAGTTGGCTATCCACCAGGTGACATATGGGTCTGTACCTAACCTCTTGAGTTTGTCAGCAATCACTGCATGGGGATTTTGTCAAATACATTGGCCAGATCAAGATAGACAGTGTGAACAATTCTGCCCTCATCCATTGCTTTGGTGACCTTCTCAAAGAAGTCCACCAGGTTGAGTAGGCATGATCTGCACTTGATGAAACCAAACTGGGTTGGGTCCAGTGTCTGGAGGTGTACTATATCTCTACTGATCATCTCCATGATGATTCCTTGTATGGCTTTACATATAAGACTAGTGAGACTTATGGGTCTGAAGTTTCCAGGGTCTGTAGATGGTCCACCTCTGTGCAGAGGGATGACTGTTGCCTTTCGCCATTCATGAGGCATGAAACCTGCTTGGAGGCTACAGTTAAATAGTAATTCCAGATGCCCTGACAGGTCATGTTTCATGCTGTTTAGAAGGCATCCTGGGATACTGTCCAGGCCCAGTGATGCAGTGCTCTTGGTCTCAGAGAGAACATTAAGGACCTGTTCCCTAGTGATAGTAGGGGGAATTATCTTTCATGATATTTCCTGAGGGAAGGTTGAGGGGCAGAGAGGGGTAAAGCTGGAAATTAATTTATTAGCCAGGAGGTTTCCTATGCCTTCTGGCTCAATATAGGTGGCTCAATTTACAATGAGTTCTGCACACAATTGTGTATTGCCTTTGAGGTTGCGGACATAGATAAAGAATGCTTTGTGGTTGTCCTTGGCCTGGGAGGCCAAACTTACCTCAAATTTGGCTTTGGTAGACTTTATTTATCCTCTGAGTTGTTAGTTTAGTTTGATGAGAGTGCCTTTATCCTGCTGGGTGCTGCACCTCCTAATTTTTGCCATAATTTTCTTCCTCCTGTTATGCATCCAATTGATTTTGTGATTCCACCAGGGTGGCTTGTTTTTTGAGTTAGTTCTGTACTTCTTCCTGGTGGGTACAGATGTCTCTATGCAGCTATTAACATGCTTGTACAGGGTTTCTGTGGACAGTTCTCCATAGGCAGCAGTGTTCTCAGGGTTTATGAGGGCTTGAAATTTTGCCAGGTTCTCACTTAATAGCAGGAAGTTGGCCTTAGTGTAGTTCCTGACTATTCCAGGTTTAGCTGGAGGTCCAGGTTTTATTTTTACTTCAAAGGAGACCATTTTGTGGTCTGACCTTACCATTACATTGGCATTACAGTTGGGGGTGTGCAGCACTCTCTCATATTAATGAGGACCAGGTCCAGTTTGGTTGCACCGCTGGTTGGTGTATTGACTATCTGGTCCAGGAGTTTGTGTTTACAAAATCCAGGAATCTCTGTGCATGTACGTTTGGTGTCATATAGGATTCCTAGTTAATAGTGGGGTAATTAAAGTCATCCATGAATATGGCATTGGTTTGGATGGTTAGTGTTTCTAATAAGTTTAAATACATGGTATGGCTTTCCTGGGTCTTAGAGGGGGACCTATAACTTGCAAGGAAGTGGTATTGGATTTTGCCTATGGTGATTTGAACATGGAGCAGCTCAAGAGCATTGTCCTGTTTGAACAACCTTGAAGTATATTTATCTTTGATGTAAATAGAGACACCTTCACCTTTATTTCTTGACTGTGAAGTAGCTGGCCTAAATGTGTGGAAGGCATTATAACCCAGCACTGTTGGTGTGCTCTACATGGCTTTAAACCATGTCTCAGTGACCACACAAATGTCAGCATTCTCTAGGGTAAAGAGAGCTTCTATGGAGTGGAGTTTTTTTGTTTAGACTCCTAGCACTGAGCAGTAATACCTTTAGATTTTCTTGGTTTTGATTTGCTATGTTGAAAGAACTTTCAGTTTGGCATTGCCTAAAAAAGGCACTTTGGGGGGAAGACAATGTTTTAGCTAATATTCAAAAGTCTAGAGGGGAGACGTGCAGACCATCCCTGGCAAAGCAGCATGGTCTGTTGACCATCTCCTTCCATGCTGACAAATATTGCACCCCCTTAGAATGATACCAGAAGCTAAGCCAATTATTAAAGTCAATCAACGTTTGTTCATATTGTGGCATCATCCTTGGAGAAGGTAAAATGCTGCTGAACGCTAGGCTCATACCAGCCTGAGACATATTCTGAGAGCTCCATGATGTCTCTTTTCATATAGTCTAGAGAGGTACATCTCAGGTCATTACTCCCACATGGACTATGACTGAGTCATATTGGTAATTGTGGTCCTAGCCCCTGATAAGCAACTGACAGCAACTTTCTAATAATACAACAAAATCTCCAGAATCCAAAGAAAACAAAATTAAGAGGGCTTTCAATTGTACCATTCTTAATATCTTGCACATGCTATTGCAACCTAGTCTGGAAAGTCCTCTTGTGCTCTCCAACATAAAACATATTTCAAGAGCACTTCAAAATATAAACAATAGAAATTGTATCTCAACCAAACATCCCATTTGTCCTAAAATATATACCATTTATTTTATCAAAAGTTTTAACTATGAACTTCCAATTAATACATTTACCACATATAAAGGTTCCCAGAAAAGTAAGGTTCCTCTATATCTATATATATATATATATATATATATATATATATATATATATATATATATATATATATATATATATATATATATATATATATATATATATATATATATATCACTATTAGGAACCCAAATTTACTACGTACTATCATAGTCTTAATACTTCTCCTCCTATGAAAAAAAATAAAAGATTCCTACACAATTTATCATGAAATTCTTTATATTTAAACAGAAAGCCCCAGTAATATTTGATAATGTCCACAATCTGTTTTATGTTGGAGAGAGCAAGAGAGCTTTCAAGACTAAGTTGCAAGAGCATGTGCAAAATATTAAGAATGGTACACTTGAAAGCCCTCTTGCAATGCATTTTAAGTTCTGTCATAATATTAATCCATCATGCAGTTAATGCTTTACCCTTTCTTGCTTATTTCACTATAGTTAACATAATATAGCCATACTAATCACACTCACTGTGCAACCGGGTCAGGTACCCGGCGTGTGACTTGACATTATGAGCCTTCTCTTCTGCAGCTTTTGGGAGAGAAGCACACTATTATGCATGCCAGTTTTGCAGACATTCAGATTAGATATTGGTGAAACAGAGGTAAAATTACTTACATACTTGTGGGGAATTCCCTGCCTGAGCTTCTTGGACCCAGATATCCAAGAGGTCCCCCTTTCTTCATTTCAGGTCATCATGGTGGTAACTAAACTGCTCACCTGTGTGGGGGATACCAGTAACACTGGTGAGTTCTCTGGCCAGTCGGTCCCAGGCCTCTGCCTTACACTCTGAGCCCTGGAAACCTACCTGCAGCAGCCACTATTCATAGTTTTTAACTAGGAGTCCAATCATGACCCTGGACTCCAGAATGCCCCAACGCTGCATCCAAAAGCATGAACCTTCACCAACACCAGCCATAGCACTAGTCAGAGGAAGAACTCCAATGGATTCTGCTGTATTCCTGCCTGTTGGGCTTAATATAAGGCTGTTTTTCCACCTTTACACATCATTGGGTAACATTAAAAAAGTGCCATGTTGCTTAGCACCATACAAACCAGTGCAGCTGAGTTGAAAAATGTGACAACTCGCAGAACCATAGTCTTAGCAGAGCTTAGCAGCTCACAAATCAGCCAAGCATAGCTGAGCAATGCATAAACACTTGGCAGCCATTATCAGGTCTATGCAGTGTTTGTCAGATCGTAGCAGGTCTCAGCAGAGCTTAGCAGAATGCAGCAAGTCCATATATTAAATTAGTCTGCAAAATTTGTATATTAAAATTAAATACTAAATTTCCCTTCTATATATTCAAACCCTGAACCTACTGCACATAAAGCCATCACTCTACCCATTTAGCTACAAGGATATTAATAAATCCACTATACCTTCCCATATACCACTGAATTACGTATAAGCACTGTTGAGCTCTGCGCAAATACACTTAGATACACTTAAATATCCCATTTAAATAAATAATTAATGACATCTGGTTTCTATTTTTAGATGTCTGACAGGTGTCTGCTGTCTTATCTGTGGGGGCCTCTTAGCACTGCTGCACTCCACGCCACACCACGCAACCATGCTTTTGATTAAAAACAAAATTAAATAATAATAAAACACTACCACAGTGCAGGGAGTCTCTTACTCCTGTGTGGAAAGGGTTATCACTACACCACTTCCTGCTCTGATTGAATAACCATGTTCCTCGGCTCTCCCTTGGCAACACGTCATCATTAATATGCATGGTGCACTGCTGAGGGGGAACCATGTACATAGACATAGTGACATTCCGAGTAGGCTCTATACTGTGCCTACACAGATTTTATTAAATCTTGGGGTATGTCTTTCACTCAAAAACAGAAATATGCAAGCAATTAAATCTGTAATAACGTCTTACTTTAACATGGAATACCTTATAATTTACAGAAGTATAATTAGTAAAGCCATATGCAAAACATATTCATACAGTTCCTTACATAAATGATGGGGAGACAGAGATTACCTATCGTGGTACAAACTGTTCCTGCAAAGAAGAAGGAGCTACTGAAATCCCAATTGCTAGGACTTGTGGAGTTTCCTTCTGGATTTACCCCACTCTGCCAGGCTTCCATGATCAGCTGAATGAGAGAAAAAAAAGAAAGATATTGGTTAAGGTTTTCTCTGTCAGTCAAGCACTGGATGCATGTGGCATAAAATGAATATTGGAAAACAAATATTGTGGTCTTCATCATCATTCAGAGTAGTGAATACTCCACAAATAGATATTTTCAAGTGCTAAAATGAATGAATTACATGTTACTCATATATGACCGTTGATGTTACTCATATATGCAAATACTTCTTGTAAAACTCAATTTATCAAGAAATAATGGGAGATGCACCCCCCAAGAACAATGTTTCAGAGCAGTGGCTCTTGAAAACACAGCAACACATAGATCTTTAATGAATGATGCACTCATGCTAGCAAGGCATACTTCTCTAGATAAAGATATGTTTCAACCTCAAAATATATCATCTGAACAGCATGTGGAAAATCTAATTAAGTACAGAAATATCAAGTTTTCACACCACCTGTGGGTACCAAATAAGGTAGAAACATGTGGCTAGCTGTGATAGAGCAGTGCCAGTGCTTCAAATGCTTATTGGTATAAATACTACAGGCAACCAGCAAAGTTGTACATAAGTAGTTAATTGGGAAAGTTAAAAATGCTTCAATAAATTATACTCAGAGAAATGCACAAACAACTGCTACTTTTCCCATTAATTTATGATGTCACCCATCAAAGCACCATCTCCTTACATTTTTCCTTAATGATATAGAGAGTACCTTTGCATCACAAGAACTGAAACTTATGCATTGCTAAGGAATGAAGCCTGGTAATGAACATAGAAATTAAGTAGTTAGCTGAAGGAGGTGAGTTTAGGAGCTCAGGCTTCCACTAGCATGAAACTCAGTCAAGTAGACATTTCATAAAGGAAACTGATATTATTACCAATACTCAGTAATATCAGAGAATATTATTATTGAAGCATTCTTAACTTTCCCAATTAACTACTTATGTAAAACTTTGCTGGTTGTCTGTAGTATTTATACTAATAAGCATATGTGATGACAGATAACAAAGCATTCATTGGTTTATAGATACACTGCAATCTTGGGACCATAAGTCATTGAGAAGCTTGAACATTTTTATTTTTGTCTCTCATGCAGGTGGCAAGTTTGTTTTTAGATTCACTAAAATTATTCCCTTGACTTCTGAGTACTCTGTGTCACAAACTATCATTATGAGTATTATTTGCAGACTTAACTGCAGGTTAACAGACTTTGTTTTTGCTGAATGGGAGTTGTACAGTAAAAGAGACTGAGATAGAATTCAACACCATATGAAATAATCTCAAACAAATAGCACAAAATCCAACTAGGGATTGTGACGCCCATGCACTGGCCCAGCAATCAAGGAGCCTCAGTCCTCACCACTAATACCAGTGAGGGGTGTCCATATAGGGGAGGATAGCAAATACATGCACAGTAAACTACAATTTCCCTTAAGAGCACACAGAGACATAGTCAGTCTGGGACTTGTTTCTCCTTTTCTCTCCAGATCCCCAATAAGACTCCCCACTGACACAGCTATAGGGTCCAGATCTCAGCCTAGTGGGTAAGCTAAAACCTCCAGCACCCTTTCAGTCCAACCAGTGCTTTGTGTCCCTGCCCATGTAGCTGACACACACACACACACACACACACACACACACACACACACACACACACACACACACACACACACACACACTTTTAGATAAGAGTTATATACAACCACACAGACACTCCCGGGGAAGGCTGGCACAGGTTCTCCAGCTGTGCCCCTTTTACCCAGCCTATAAGGTAAAATTCACTGCCACCATCCACTAATATTTATCAGCTACTAAAAAGGCCCTTAAAAGGGTGTCCAATTATTACTGTGCAATAATATTATCCAAATCGTAAGTGTGACATAACAGCAAAGCTTATTGGAGTGACTTTGACAGTATCACTATATATATGCAATGTACTCTAGAGCTTAAAGTATCTCTACACAAAGAAGCCACAGTTGAAAGGTTTGAAAATATTTAATAATAAATAATAACACAAGACGATATTTCTTACTACACAGTGCTAGTCAATTGTTCAGAGATCACAGAGAAATACTTAAAATAATACAGTAGAAAAGTTCTGACATCAATACAGAAAAAAAAACTAATCTAATCTTCCTATTTCCTAGCTGTATTTAAGAGAAAACACAGTTCTAAAATAAACTTACATATGGACCAAAGCAGGGCTGGTGATGTTGGATGTTCTGAAGACAAATGCAAAATGCTCTGAGTCTCTCTGTCCTTAAGTTGGTAACACAGTACCACTGACTCATTCCAGATTACATTATTATTTTCTGTTTCCCAGGCTAACAGAAGCTCAGAGTGTAATAACCGTTTTGATCTTGCAGCTGGTCAGGAAGCTACAGCAATAAAAGACATTATTCATGCAAATTCTAGCAATTAACTCTAATCGCAAAACAAAAGCAAGAATGCCTTCATCCAGACATCTTGGCTCTGGGTTTTGTGTGTGATAACAGTGCCCTGGCCCAGCAATCAAGGAGCCTCAATCCTCACCACTAACACCAGGGAGGTCATCTCTAAGAATAGAAAAGGATAACTAATACACACAGTAAAGTACAATTTCCCTTAAGTGCACACAGAGATCACAGTCAGGCTGGGGATGGTTGCTCCCTTGCTCACCAGGTCCCCAATAAGACTCTCCACTGGCACAGCTATAGGGTCCAGGTCTCAGCCTAGCTGGGCAAGCTAAAACCTCCAGTACCCTCTCTGTCCAACCAGTGCTTTGAGTCCCTGCCCAAGTAGCTGACACAACACACACACATTTAGAGATAAGTATTTATACAACTTCACAGACACTCCTGGGAAAGGCTGACACAGATTCTCCAACTGTGCCCCTTAACCCAGTCCATACTGTAGAAATTACTGCCACTACCCAGTTGATAATATCAGCTACTAAAAGGCCCTTAAAAGGGTGTCCAATTATTACTGTGCAATATTAACATCCAATGGTAGCATGACTAACAGTCAAGGTTTACTTTAGAGTTGCCTATTACAATAACCTCTATAAATATGCAATGTACTCTAGAGCTTATCTCTACACAAACAGTCACAGGTAGAAGGTTTTTTGAAAAACATTTAATAATAAATAATTATAACACAAGACAAAACTACTACACCACAGAGATATCTAAGAGTTCAGAGATCACACAGAAACTTAAAATAATACAGTAGGACAGGTCTGATTTCAAAGAAAAATACGTAATTAATCTTTACTAGCTTTAACTATTCCTACAAGAAATCACAGTGCTAAAACTTACATGTGAGCACAAGGCAGAGTGCTGATAAGTTGGATATCAAGATCAAAATGCTTCCAGTCTCTTGTGAGAAATAGTATTTAAACATTACTAACAAACATGTCTCTAAGGCCCTTCCCAAATTAAATAATTTTTGACACTTAGGTTTTCCCAGTATTCGTACTGAATCATCTTAACACCTGGTCTGAGTTCTCAGGCCACAAACTGCATTATTTAGCAATCTAACACCTACTCAGAAACTTACAACAATACAAGGCATTTCACATATACATTCTAGCAGAAACTAGAGCAATAAAGCACCTTCCACATCTAAATTCTGGTCATAAACTTTAGCCTTAAAACAATGGGCATGAAACCTTCATCCAGACACACTGGAACTGACATGTAAAACATTAAAGAGATTCATAAGATCTTTTCAACTTTACAAGACACATTTGAAATACTTGGCTTGGTTTTCTTTACAGCAGATGGCAATGTTGCAACAATCTTGAAGTTCACATTTTACAGTGTTTTCTTACATTTAAAGCACAAGCCTGTATTTGACATTTATTTACAAATGCCAGAATTATATATCAAATTCTATTTGACTAGGCTGGCAGCCTTCACCCATCTCTACCCAATCATCACATCTCTTATCCCCGGGGAACTCAAGCAAGTTTTTCAAGTGCCCCATGAGAAACATCGCTTGAGAGCGTCAGGTTAATCTGGGTGTACCTCACCCCATTCCCTGTCTTGAGAGTCCATCTGCATTGGCATTGCTACTGTGGTGCTGCACTGACATATATGCTTGCAACCCCAGACTCCATCTTAGCAAAGTAGCATTTTGCTGACTGGCTCTGTTTAACCATGTTAGAGGGTTGTGATCTGTCATCACAGTGAATTTTCTTCCATACAGATAAGGCTGAATTTTTTGTAGTGCCCACACTATGGCGTGACATTCCTTTTCTACCGCTGCATAGCATTCCTCCCTGGGTTGGAGCCTATGACTGAGATAAAGCACTGGGTGCTCTTCTCCCTCTGAAGAAATCTGGCTAAGTACAGACACCACCCCATACCGTGAAGCATCCACCTGCACAACAAAGTCTTTGTTGTAGTCTGGACTGGCTAACACAGGGGGTCCTTCCAAAGCTTCCTTAAGCTTCTGAAATGCCTGCTCACATGCTAGGGTCCACACTACCTTCACTGGCCTGTTCTTCTTGTCAGGTCTATGAGGAGAGCAGCTATCGTACTATAATTGGGAGCAAACTTTCTGTAGTACCCTGCTGTCCCTAATAATGCCCTCACCTGCTTTTTGGTAACAGGTGCAGGCCATGCCTGAATAGCTTCCACTTTGGCAGGTTCTGGCCTTATCTTACCACTCTCCACTCTATGTCCTAGGTAGAAGACCTCTGCCATACCCACCTGATATTTGCTCAGCTTAATGGTCAACCCTGCCTTCTGTAGTCTGCCCAGCACCTCCCTGACATGCAGAAGGTGCTCTTGCCAGGAATGGCTGTAGATAGCAATATAATCCATGTAAGCAAGGGCAAACCCTCCTTCACCTGCTAAGATATGATCTACCAGCCTCTGGAAAGCTGCTGGGGCATTATTCATCCCAAAGAGCATCTTTGTGAACTCATACAAGCCAAAAGGAGTCACAAAGGCTGACTTCTCTCTAGCACTGGGAGTCAAGGGCACCTGCCAGTAAGCCTTGGTAATATCAATGGTTGTAAGATACTTAGCCCTACCCAGCTGTTCTAGGGCCTCATCTGTCCTAGGCATAGGGTAAGCATCTGCCTCTGTGTGACTATTTAATTTCCTGTAATCCATACAGAACATGTTGCTGCCATCCATCTTTGGCACCAACACCACTGGTGAGGCCCAGGGACTGTTTGACTCTTGTATCACCCCTAGTTACAACATCTCCTGTACCTCTTCCCTCAGAGTCTGTCTGACTCTCTCAGGCACCCTATAAGGGGCCTGCCTGATAGGCCTTTGGGATCCTGTATCCACCTGGTGCTGCACCAGGTGGGTGCTCCCTGGTTTCCCAGTGAACACATTCCCAAATTCCTGCAACACTGCTCGGATTTCTTGAACCTAGGTAGGAGATAGCTGCTGGGATATTGCTACCCCTTCCACGGATGTGCCAGCACAAGCTTCACTGAGGAGATCAGTCCCTAGATCTCCCTCAGATTCCTCCTGCAATCGACTGCAAATGCTCAGCACAAGGGCCTCCCTATCATGGTAAGGTTTCATCATGTTAACATGGTACAATTTGTGCCCCTGCCATTTGCCTAGCACTTCCACCATGTAGTTAACATCAATTACCTTTCTTACCACCTTGTAGGGTCCCTCCCAAGCTGCTTGCAAATTGTTGTGCTGACAGGAATGAGAACCATCACCTGCTGACTTACAGCATACTCTCTAGCTTGAGCATTCCTGTCATACCACACCTTTTTCTGTTGTTAGGCTTCCGCCAGGTACTCCTGGGCCAGGGCCACAAGTTCCCTAAGCCTTGACCTGAGGTTCTGGACATATGCCACAACAGACTCCTTGTGAGACTCACACTCACCTTCCCACTCATCTCGAATTAAATCTAGAGGTCCCCTCACCCTATGCCCATACAGAACCTCAAAGGGTGAAAAACCTGTGGATTCATGGGGAACCTCTCTGTAAGCAAACAACAGATGGGGCAAATATTTGTCCAACTCCCTCTTGAACTGATCTGCAAATGCCCGTAGCATGGACTTGATTTTAGAGTTTAACCTCTCAACAAGACCATTAGTCTGGGGAATGTAGGGGGTGGTCTTCATGTGCTTCACCCCACAGGACTTCCACAGACAAGCCAGCAGGTCTGACATAAAATTGGCACCTCTGTCAGACAGTATTTCCTTTGGGAAACCTACCCTGCTGAAAATCTCTAGCAAAGCATTTGCCACCTTCTCGGCCTCAATGGAGGACAAAGCCACTGCCTCAGGGTTTCATGTAGCATAATCTACAATCACTAGGATATACTTTTTCCCTGTGGAACTTGGGGTACTCAGAGGACCCACAATATCCATAGCTACCCTCTGAAATGGCTCCTCAATCACAGGCAAAGGCATCAAAGGAGCTATCACCTTGTCTCCTGCCTTGCCTACCTTTTGGCACTGCTCACAGGTGCTGCAGTACCCTGTTGCATCTCTGGAAATTCCAGGCCAATAGAAGTTTTGCATAACATGCCTCTTTGTATGTTTTATGCCCATATGACCTGCAAAGGGAATATCATGGGCTATGGCTAGAAGCACCAGACGGTAAACTCTAGGCACTACCAACTGTTGTATTCTCTCACCTTCTATCCCTCCCTCAGGGGTCCACTCTCTGTACAGTAACCCTTTGTTCCAGTATATAGATTCCACTTTCCCTTGAGACTCAGGTGCCTCCCTAGCTACCTGCCTCAGGCCTTGCAATGTAGGGTCTGAGAGCTGAGCCTATCTCAAGTCTCTCCTTGTAACCCTTCCCAGCTCCCCTTCCAGAGGAAGTCTGGCATCCTCTGACAGCGATGCCTCACTGTCAGCCTTGGTACTACTACTCACCTCTACCTTTGCAGTTACCCTATCCAAGGGAACAGCAGTACCCACAAGCAGCTGTGGCTCACATTCAGTCTCACTGCTAAAGCATAGCTCACTCCCTGAAGTAACCACCTCAGCAGTCCTGGCTGCAAGTATGCAGTCTGTCTGGGTCTTCCCCAGGCTACCAGACCCACATGCTTGTCTCCTAGCCTCACTGAATGTAACTACATAAGTACATAGTACTGCCTAATCCAAATCCTTCCCTCTCAGGACATCTGCAGGATGGTAGTTCCATACCCCTGTTGTCTCAAGACAACCCACTGCTGGCATTTTGTCTTTCCAACTTACAGGCTCCCTCACCTTTGGTTCCCCACCTTGCCTCCATGGACATCGGTATGCTCCATGACCCCACTGGTTGCATTTAAAACATTTAACCCTAGCTCCTGGATGTGTACCTGGACTAGTGGCTTCCTTTGCTACTGGCGGATTCTGTTGGAGAAGACTGTGCTGCCCACCATGGGTTCCTTTAGACCCATGAGCAGTACTGGGGGTCCCTTTCCTGTACAGGGTTACCGTGCTTGCTAGGTATAGGTCTCCATTCTTCCCCAACTCCTCTGAAGTAGCACACTGTCTATCAGCTAACCAGATCCTCATGTCCTCAGACAAAGTGCTAAGGGCTTGTTCCCTTACTAAAAGGTCTGCCAGCCCTTCAAAAGTGGTGACCTGACATCCACTCCCTCAGCAATGAAAATAAGTGCTCGGTTCAACAACATATTCACATACATTTTCATCTGCCTTGCGTCTATGCTCACAAAACTTTTTCCTATACATTTCAGGTGTTAGCTTAGAACATTCAAATAAATGTCTTTTCACAGCAGTATAATCAAAACAGTCTGTGTCATGCATTTTTGCTAAAGAGGTTACAGCTTTACCATGGAGTAAGGGGGTCAGGAACCATACCCAGAGCCCTTGGTCAACTTCATGCTGTTTACATACCTGCTCATACATCTGAATGAAGCTATCAAAATGATCCCCCTCTTTAAACTGTGGAAGAAATGTACTGACCTTTTGTGCTTCTGGGGTCCAGTTACTCCATTCCTCATTACCTCCATGACTTTGGTGAAGAGTCAGCATTTCCCTCTCATCCCTCCTCTGTCGTTCATTTTCCTCAGCTTGTAGACTCCTCATTTTCTCAGCTGCTTCTAGTTCCATACGCCTGGCCTCCAACTCAAGTCTCTTCAGCTCCAGCTGGATTTTTAAGTCCACTGCAGAAAGGTTGAGCTGTCCATTCTCTGAGGATATTGTATCTCCACTGTCAGTCTGATTGTCCTCAATGCTGCTGTTTTCTGATGCAGCTGTAACCAAGCCTGCAATCAGGTCTGCTTTAGTCAGGTTTCCATGCATCAGTCCCCTAGCTTGGCACATCTCTGCAAGCTGGCTCCTTGTCAGCTTTCCATACTCTTCTGCTGACATGCTGCCTGCTCACTCTGACTAAAACTAAGCTAACAAAAGAAATAAAACAATTGTGATCTGAACTCTGAGTATACACTGCATGGCTGTTTTAGAGTACAAAACACTTTTAGAGATCACTGCACATAAGCTACAGGAATTTGTTCTACCCACACCACTACAAGCCAATTAGTATGTGAAGTAGATCCCACCACTGCCAAACACTTGTGATGACCATGCCCTGGCCCAGCAATCAAGGAGCCTCAATCCACACCACTAACACCAGGGAGGTTATCTCTGAGAAGAGAAAAAGATAACTAATACACACAGTAAAGTACAATTTCCCTTAAGTGCACACAGAGATCACAGTCAGGCTGGGGATGGTTGCTCCCTTGCTCACCAGATCCCCAGTAAGACCCCCCACTCGCACAGCTATAGGGTCCAGGTCTCAGCCTAGCTGGGCAAGCTAAAATCTCCAGTACCCTCTCTTTCCAACCAGTGCTTCATGTCCCTGCCCAAGTAGCTGACACAACACACACACACTTAGAGATAAGTATTTATACAACTTCAAAGACACTCCTGGGAAAACTGATACAGATTCTCCAACTGTGCCCCTTTACCCAGACTATACGGTAGTAATTACTGCCACCACCCAGTTAATAATATCAGCTACTAAAAGGCCCTTAAAAGGGTGACTAATTATTACTGTGCAATATTAATATCCAATGGTAGTATGACTAACAGCCAAGGCTTACTTTAGAGTGGCCCATTACAATAACCTCTATAAATATGCAATGTACTCTAGAGTCTATCTCTACACAAATTGGCCACAGGTAGAAGGTTTTAAAAAATATTTAATAATAAATAATTAAAACACAAGACAAAACTACTACACCACAGATATATATAAGGGTTCAGAGATCTCACAGAAACTTAAAATAATACAGTAGGACAGGTCTGATTTCAAAGAAAAATATCTAATTAATCTTTACTAGCTTTAACTATTCCTACAAGAAATCACAGTGCTAAAACTTACATGTGAGCACAAGGCAGAGTGCTGACAAGTTGGATATCAAGATAAAATACTAACAAATATGCCTCTAAGGCCCTTCCCAAATTACATAATTGTAACACTTAGGTTTTCCCAGTATTCATATTGCATCATCTTAACACCTGGTCTGAGTTCTCAGACCACAAACTGCATTATTTAACAATTTAACACCTACTCAGAAACTTACAACAATACAAGGCATTTCACATATACATTCTAGCAGAAACTAGAGCAATAAAGCACCTTCTACATCTAAATTCTGGTCATAAACTTTAGCCTTAAAACAATGGGCATGAAACCTTCATCCAGACACACTGAAACCGAGTTGTAAAACATTAAAGAGATTCATAAGATCTTTTCACCTTTACAAGACACATTTGAAATACTTGGCTTGGTTTTCCTTACAGCAGATGGCAATGTTGCAACAATCTTAAAGTTCACATTTTACAGTGTTTTCTTACATTTAAAACACAAGCCTGTATTTTACATTTATTTACAAATGCCAGAATTATATCTCAAATTCCATTTGATTAGGCTGGCAGCTTTCACCCATCTCTCCCCAATCATCACATTGTGATCAAACAATTATACGATGCTTGACTTATCAGCTTTCCTACAGCAGAGTGCACTGTTGTTACATTTTTGCAGTTCCACATTTTAACACCATTTTCTTCCACTTAAGAGAACAAGCCTGTGGCTTATATTAATATTTACAAATGACAGAATTATCTACAAAATTCTATCTGGCTAGGCTGACAGCCTTCATCTATCTTCACAGGGATTATAATACCTTACATATCATACTTGCAAATATGGGGTCATTTTACTACACACCTATGTTTATAACCATAGTAATTAACAAAGATTATGTAACCAATATTTTAAAACCAAAGAGTAAAATCAACCCTAATCATTAGTAAACCATCTTTCCTGGATTTTATCAGTGGGATCTGTGATCAGAAAAAAGGAGGTCATTACCTCTCTATACTCCTCCCCCATTAGACCAATAATTGAGTATAATGCCCCTTTTGGGATGTACCTCTCCAAACATTTGCACCAACTGGAAAGGCCACTGAAATACCTCACAAAGAGAATCCATGGCCTCCAACACTTGTCCTATGCAGAAAAGTTCAAATCATTATCACGCTACTCTGTATCATACAGATTGCTCAGGGGTGATCTGTGTCTCGCCTACAGGCAATCTCGGACCCTGCCCTACTAGAGATGCTCCATATCCTCATGCACTACCTGCTCAAAAGGCCTGAACCAAATATGTGACATTAACAAAACCTGCTGGAGAGACAGGTTTGTTACCCAGAGGCTGCCCCATCTCTGGAATAGTCTTCCTATACACGTCAAACAGAACACCTCACTGACCCTCTTCAAGCGCAACCTTGATGAGTGGAAGGGAAACCAAAAATTCAAACCAGGGGTTCCACCTGTGTCTCTCACTGACAGGGGTGACAGGTGCTGACTGAGGTTTATTTTTAGGGATAAACTCTTGGTTAGGCTTGTAAGGTCCCCATGGTCATTAGACAAGTAACCTCCTCCTCTTATGCAGTAAATAGTTCACTTATAAAAACAGACTGGGATACTATCCCAGTTGACCCTGATTAACTCTAATCAGAATACTATCAATAAGTACTATGATGTTACTAGCTTCTGCATCATGAGCACATAGGTTCAAAGGTTCATGGGTATTTACTAGGCTAATGGCCAAAAGAGCCTTTTTAAGCCTAGCCATACATCCCAAATCTCAGGCAAGTTCTGATACCCCTTGATAAGTGTATGCATGGGCCTGGGAGATGAACCATTTACAGGTTACCTGTGTCCATTAGAGACACAGGTGCCAAACCAGGTATGAATTTCTTGTTTCCCATCCAATTGTCCAAGTTGCACTTGAATTGGGTTAGGGAGGAACTCTTATTCACATGGATGGGGAGCCTGTTCCATAGATGCAGTAGTGTCTGGGATGCATACCTATCTCTCCAGCAGATCCTATTTATATCACAGGCAAGGTTTAAGTCTTTAAAATGGGTGATTCAGGTGATGTTGGTTTTGTGGATATACAGGAGGTCCATCAGAGTGGGATCGGACAATGCCCTGTATGTCAGGCATAGATTGCCCCTCAAAAGCCTGTAGGGGACAGAATACAGGGATAGGGTCTTGAGGTGGCCTGCACAGGACATTGTATTTATACCTGTATTCTTTCATTGAGGAACTTCTGTGGACATTGAAATTGTTGGATATGCCTAGTTAGATACATACCAAAGGAGGCATTGTACTCAATGATAGGTCTGATGAATGCTGAATACAGTGGAACAAAGACTTCCTTGGACTTAGATGCCATGCCTTTGTTTATAAATTGCTCAACATAGAATGATTTCCTCACTACTGTAGACACGTGATACCAGTAAGACACAAATACAAAAAATGCTTTGATGGAGTAACAAAAAATAATAAGATAATATAGCAGAAAAAAGAAATATATTATTGAGCTTTTAAATATTATACTAGTTATAAAACAGAACTCTTAATTAATGAAAATATGGCAGTAATTACTTTTTCTATCAGATCTTTCAGATATATCTATGAGCTCAATTTGCTCTTAAAAGCTTAAAGCAATAGTATCATATTCTTTAATTTTACCTGAAAACTGAAAGTCAAATTTGTGAATGTAACATCTTAACAATGAACAAGGAAGTGATCAGCCTGATATCTGATATAGATGTGTTTGTGGATATTCAGAGAACTATATTTGTACTGATCACAAGCTAGATGGATTTTTGTAAATAATTTTATGTTATTTGACTATCACTATGATTTGTACAGATGTATGAGTTAAAAACGTATTTGTAAAGTTACTTGTGTTAAAAATGCATCAACAGTAAGTCCTGCCAGACAGAAAGAATGTATGCATGTACATTAGGTTGTATTGTTGTAACGGATCAGATGTGTATATTTATCAGAGAACCCTGGAAGGGTGGAAAGTTTGAAATTGTGTTATAGCTTTCAGATGCTGCTACAGATCTTAGCAAATCTCTGTGTGTGTATTGTACCAGAGTCAGGTGTCCAGAGGTGATGTCTAACCAGTATGTGGTTTCATTGGAACTCTCACAAGAGGACTTTGGAATATGGTGGGAAGGATTTATGACAGGATATATATCTCACTCACACATCCACACAGACAGAGAGAGACATCATCTGGCTTTTGCTGTGGTAAGACACTCAGCACACATAATGTGACACATTAGCTTGCCTTGCTTTAGTAAGTAGTCAGGGAACAGTAATTCTTTAGTCAGACAGGGACATTTAGTTAGAAAAGCTGACTGGTGGCAACATGATTACCACAGAGATTGGGCAGAAAGGGGCACAGCTAGTAAATCTGTGCCAGCTTTTGCCAGGTGTGTATGTGTGTGTGAAACTAAAATATCTAAGTGTGTATCAGCTGCTAGGAACAGGGACAAAGAGCTCCAAAGCGGTCAGTGTGGAGTTTTATGTGGGCTTGGAGAGAGAAAGAGAGTCCAGCCCCAGGCCTGGAGCATGCTCCCTGTGTGCTCTTAAGAGAAATTGTGCTTTGCTCAGGGAGCTGCATCTGAAAATACTGTGTGAATCCATCTTTGCTCTTAGTGGCTGTCCCTCACTGGAATCAGTGGTGAGGACTGAGTCTCCTTGATTGCTGGCCTGGAGTACAGTCCTGTCATATCTGTCTCACAATTTGACTATGGTCATGACATCTGCTGTTCAGGCCATGTATCACAGCAAAATATTATAGAAATTATTTATGTGACTGATGCACCAGATAGGTGTTGTAGAGGGATAAAGGCCTGACTATTGCCCAGGAAGCCTAATTTTAATTAGCAGATCATGTGCTTGATAGGAGTATGGACATGTCTATCCTGGAGGAGAGAAGGCAGAGCTGGATGCATGCTCTAGGGATCCTACAGAGAAGGGGGCAGGGCATGCAATCTAGTGGTCAGGCGTATGTTGCACCAAATCATAGATCAGAAGTAGCTTTCACTCAGCAAGTGCATGGCAAAATGCACTTGCAAAAGGGAAAGGCAAAGTAATCATTATAGCAGCAAAGTCACATGCCCCTCCATGCAGTGAAGGAGTTAAGCTAGGACATAAATGCTCTAATAGCTGAGATGCTGGCAACAGTAACGAGCAATCCACATATTTGTCTGAATGATGGCCCTTCAAGGTGACTCTCACTCTAGTGAATCTGGGTATAATCCCTACCAGTAATTCTGGCAATCAGCAATGTAGGTGGATCATGCACTATGTAAAGCTGCATACTGAAATGACAGTGGATAAACATGTTAAAGTTGCTGAGACCAGAACCTTGGACATTCCTTCACATCTGCTTTTTTGATTTCAGCTATGTCAGCTTCATAGCTGTTCCCAAGTGTATCTTAAGATTTGCATGTCTACTAACAATCCAAACTTCAGTAAGAGACACAGGTTTATCATGGACATTACTGGAACTTTTCAGCTTCTGTTTCACTATTTTATACTTGATGTCCTGTACTCTGTAAATTTATCAGTAGCTGATATAAAACAGCTAACAGGGTGAAGGACTTACTAAGGTCACATTGTGATGTAAGATGAACTGTGATATCACAGTCCATATAAAAGCAATCACTAGCCCAACATATTCCAGCTGTTAATGTGCCACACAGATGTGATATATGGCCATTGATAACACTTTCTACTATTCAAGCCAAACAACATAGCTTCCATGGGACCTGATAGTATCCCAGGCTGTATTCTGCACCATCGCCAGCAAGAACTAGCCTCACCATTGAGCTCACTATTCAACCACAGCCTAAGTGCAGGCGTCATTCCGGCAGAATAGAGAATTGCCATTGTTATCCCTTTGCACAAAGGTGGTGCCACTACTGACCCTGAAAACTATCACCCCATTAGCTTGACAAGTCTGATCTGTAAGGCCATGGAGCATATTATTATGGACCTCATAAACAAGGACATAGGTAATCTCCAAGCACTTGACCCCACCCAGTTCAGATTTGTCAAAGACAGATCTTGCCTGTTGAATCTAGATGACTTTTTTGAGACTGTCACCAAGGTACTGGATGAGGGAAAGCCAGTACATACAGCTTACCTTGACTTGACCAAAGTTTCTGACACAGTCCTTCACTTGGGCATCATTGAAAAGCTAACACAACTTGGCATAAATCCCTATCTCATCATGTGGGTGGCCAACTTGCTCACTGATAGGACCCACAAGGTCAAAACAGGTGCCTCCACCTCTGACAGCAGACCTGTCACTAGTGGCGTTTCCCAGGGATCTGTCCTGGGACCCCTAATGTTCGGCATCTACTTCTAAGAGGTCCAGGCAAAGACAAAAGGCCTGTGGCTGACCAAGTTTGCGGATGACTGTACGTTGGATGATGTCATTGACTCCCCAAATGATGTTAATATACTACAAGAGGGTCCCACAGAAACAAATGACTGGTGCCAAAGTCATGGCCTTAAGTTAAATGCAAAAAAATGTATTATCATACCATTTAGCAAGACACAGCCCCTACTGATTACCACATCAACGGCAACCCCCTAAGCACACAACCTGTGGTGCGAGACCTCGGTACACTGGTTGACAACCATCTCACATTAGAACATCATGTAGCGGCATTGGTCAGAAAAGCCTTTTACTTGGTTCATTTCAGAAGTAAAGGGCTTGTATCCAGAAAAAAGGAGGTTATTAGCTCTCTGTACTCCTCATTCATTAGGCCAATAATTGAGTACTATGCCCCGTTTGGTATGTACCTCTCCAAACACCTGCATAAACTGGAAAGGCCACAGAAATACCTTACAAAGAGAATCTATGGCCTCCAACACCTGCCCTATGCAGACAGACTCAAATCAGTAGCACTATACTCGGTATCATACAGATTGTTCAGAGATAATCTGTGTCTCCCTTACAAGGTAAACTCAGAGCCTGCTCTACTAGAGATGCTACATATCCACAAGTCTAACTCCTTGTGCATTACCCGAATGAAAGGCCTACATCTAATATGTGACATTAGCAAAACCTGTTGGAGAGACAGGTTTGTCTCCCAGAGGCTGCCCTGTTTCTGGAATAGACTCCACATACACATCAAACAAAGTATGTCGCTGACCCTCTTCAAGCACAACCTTGATGAGTGGATGGGAAACCACAAATTTGTCCCAGGGTCCCTTGTTGACAGGGGTGACAGGTGCTGACTGAGGTTTCTTTTTTGGGGATAAACTCTTGGCTAGGCTTGCAAGGGCCCCAGGGCCATTCACCTAGGAATCTCATATGATCCTATGATTTGTCATGTACATGGAGCAATGTTCATTAGGATGATATGGAAATGAATGGATCCACTGTATCATGGGCTGCATTTGATGGAAGCACTGTTGTATCAGTATTTTTGGGACACCATGTCAGACAGTTGTATCATACAGTTTATGTGAGTGGAAGGCTGTCCACTGAGGTCTCAAATTTTCCATGTATTTGTATGCACTGTTATGTGGCAATAATTAATCTGATGTAGATGTTGTTGCTAAATCTTATTCTGCTTACACAGCATAATTTTTGCTGGGCAATCAGAAAAGTCCCTACAGTATTTGGTGTGGTTATCCTGTTCTGTAAACTACAAAAATGTATAAGTCCCCAAATGCTGCATTCTGCACTTTATACATTCTCTGAATTAAGGATGTCAGTGTGAACCTTAGATTGCATACATACTGTGTATTTGAATGTATATGCACATAAATCATTATGTAATGAGACTTTTGCTTATTGTATGTGGTATCTACTTGTATCATGTACCAGCCCTGCACAGTTGAGTACAATAGAATTCTAGGCACACAGGATTAAAGCCCATGCTTTACCCTAGATAACTCATGTTTGACTAGTAGCCCAGGTGCTGGAGGGGCCATACAGGCAGGAATGGAATGACCAGCTGATGTCAGCTCACCCATCCTGGGGTGGAAGGAGGCATCCTAAGCTCATTGCTATAGCACTACTATGAGTCTGGAAAGTTCCATGGTGCAAGCAGTGCACTGTTTAGCTGCAGATTTGTGCATTCACCTCACCAAGGCAGTAGTTGGCCAGCTTGTAAGACTGATGTAAGGTGATGGGGCAACAGGGTACACTCCCCAGCAGCAGTATGATGCTACACTAACATCGTCGATCTCCCCAACAGCCATGGACATGGATCAAGTGGAGCCCAGGGAAGGCTAAGATAGACCCAGTGAATGACAGGAGCTGGTGGCAGCTGATGGTCAGCTATGAAGAAGGGGCCAATATATTTATGAATACCATTATGCATTTTCTTTGAACTCACACTTTATTATTCAGACTTATGTGATTCACAATTACAGGTCTTATAATTCCAGTAGGAAACCTATAAAAATGATCTCTGGAAAAAAATTATACAAACTTCAGGAATAATTTACTATTATCTATAGTAGATGCCATCATGATCACTTCCTTGTTTATGCTGACATCTATATTAAATGTCAGCATAATCACTTTGTGTTTATTGTTAAGATACAACATTCACAAATTTCCCATGATCAGGACAATTATTGAGTATAACACCTCTTTGGGATTGATCTCACTAAACATATCAAAGAATTAGAAAGAACCCAAAGGTACCTAACCAAAAGGATTATCAACCTAAAGTTCCTGAGCTACCAAGTGAGGATCAGTGCTTTAGCCCTTTATTCTGCCTTACAGACTTTAGCTGAGAGATCTGTGTTCCGTGCATTAAAGACCCTATTGTCCTGGACCTCCTGTAGAAACAGGGACCTAAATCTTCACCGACATTTAATAAAACACAGTAGAGGGACAGGATTATAACCTAGTGTCCCCCAAAACATTGGAATAAACTTTCTCTACATATTAAGTAGCGTAATTCACTATCCATGGTTTTACTCTGGGATTGACTGGTATGGCTCTCTTGGAGAAAAGTGTTGCAGCCTGAGGAGGATACTGGCGAAAAAATTAATGGTCATAAAAGTCATTGGCCTTGGAATATCTAAGAAATCTATAACTCTATAAGCAAAGAAATATGCCAAAGTGCTACAGAGATAACATGACCAGCATTCTATGTACAATCATGGAGAGAGACATAATGGAGTTTATTCATATTGGCACATGGAGACTTTTGCATGCTAGATATGGAACAAAAAATGTATTTTAAGGGAGATATTGTCTTCTAACATTTGTGGCATTCTTGAAGAGGTCACAGCAGCTCTTTACAAAGTGCTGACACTGCATACTGCATATCTTGACCTTGCTAAAACTTTCAACAATATTCCACATAAGGGACTAAATGACAAATCAAAAGTAATATCTAGAGACTCAAAATGAGAAACAAAGGACTTAAAATCCTATTTGTCTAGAAAAATACTTTATTGTTCTAGGAATCCTGTGTACAAACACTTTTCAGAGAACACTCAGGTATATCGACAGTGTTTCTCAGGTCTCTGTGTACATAATTTTGTCTCATTTCCTCCACAAGATGCTGTGGTACAGTGGTGAATAGATGAGGTCCCCATGATGCCATGACACAAACATAGCAGATGCAGCAGGTGAAAATAATATGTACATATAACTTGAAGGGTTTCCAATACCAAGGCATCTGCGGTGCTGTTGAAAACATCAACAATATATTTTACAGTACCCAGCAAGTGTACACAAAGTGTACATCTGATGGATGTTGAATCAATACCACCTATTCCAAAACACAGGCATCATCAAGCATATAAATTGGAAGACACCACATATTTGGCACAGTTACCACTAACACACGTGCACCCATACGCGTGTGCATACACACACACACACACAGATATATATATATATATATATATATATATATATATATATATATATATATATATAGGGTCTATATTAAATCAAAGCTGATTTAACTAAAGCTGATTTATCAACCCTTTAAAAGAGACACACACACACATATATATATATATATATATATGTATACACACACACACACACACACACACACACAATGGGTCACCTTCACAATGCTTAGTCGGTCAATACAGCAAAGTGGATGGTCTGTTTGTCGTTTGCAAGAACATATCCCATACCTCTCAAATGTTCAGATATTTGCCTCTAATTTTTGGTCCATTTTTCATAAAATTGTGGTTTTCTGGCAAATTAGCAGCAAATCATTAAAGATTGAAGTTAGAAAATAATGACAAACATTTCAGTTTCAGACTTCATAACCTTTAGAAAATTCATGCTAATGCAAAACCTATTATTCTATGAACTTTCTAAGTTTGTAAGAGCAATATTTAGAAAATTTCCATATTTTTGGGCCTTTGTCCCACTTTTATTTATGGCTTTCTCCACATTTCTTGCTCTAAGAGGTTGAGAGGTATGCATATTGTAGAGCACTGCAGATTTCAAAAGGAGAAAGATGGATTTCATAGGTTCATAGGCTCATAGGTTGGTAATAGGCTATCAGCCCTAGGGCCTATCCAAGCTTAGCCATAACAATTTCCTGGCTATTTCTTCCCACACTATTTACTTCCCTGGACCCCTGTCTAGCAGGTAGACTGATGTGATCCCTGGGGTGAATTTCCTTTCTACCATCCAATCGTCAAGGTTCCTTTTGAAGAGGGCCAAAGAGGCACTCTGCTTGACATGTATGGGCAATCTATTCCAGAGTCTGGGGAGTCTCTGGGTCAGGAACCTATCCCTCCAGCATGTTTTGTTTATTGTGATGACAAGGTTTAGATCCCTGGAGCATGTGACTCTGACGGATTGGGATTTCTTTAAGTGCAGCATGTCCAACAGCTCTGGGTTTGACATGGCCTTGTATGTTAAGCAGAGATTGCCTCTGAGTAGACTATATGCGACAGAGTATAGCTGGAGTTTTTTTAAGACTGTCAGGGTAGGGCATCTGCTTTAGGCCTGTGATTCTTTTAGTGAGGTATCTCTGTGGTCTTTCCAGTTGTTGCCAATGTCTTGAGAGGTACATACCAAACGGGGCGTTGTATTCTATAATGGGTCTAATGAGGGATGAGTACAGTGGGACAATGACCTCCTTTTTTCTGGATGAAAAGCCCTTAGTGATGAGGTGTGCCACATAGAAGGATTTCCTGACTGTTGTGGCGATGTGGTTATCGAAGGTGAGACCACTGTCCACCTGTGTCCCTAAGTCCCTTATCACACTTTTGGTGTTTAGTGTACTGCCACCTATATGGTAATTCACGGGTACATGTTTTTTCCCAAAGGGGATAACTATACAATTCTTGGCATTGAGCTTGAGCCCATGGCTCTGGCACCAAGCATCTGTTTCTGTAAGGCCCTTTTGTAGAGTATCCACATCATTTGGCGATTCAATAATGGCTCCCAGTTTGCAGTCATCTGCGAACTTTGTTGGCCAGAGTCCCTTAGTGTTGGCCTGTACTTCAGAGAAGTAGATGCCAAACAAGAGAGGTCCCAGGACTGAACCCTGAGGTACTATTTTGAATATTTTGGATATTAATGTTGAAACTTCTGATATACTTTGTATTAGGAGCTGCATTGTGTGTGCACAATTCTTTGCAGGTTACTGTTACAATAAGGGCTAGCTAAGAGGATGCAGTAGTGTAGTGCGTGTGTGCTGATGTCTCTGATGTGTGTCAGTGTCTTTTGTAGTGGTAGTGTTATTTAAACGGTTTCCTAATGTAAAGGGAAGGGTTATGTTTAGGGCTAGCATTAGCATGCATTAGTAAGGTGGAGTGTGCAGAGAGGTGTGTTAACCTACAGTGGTGTATGATATCCCTAAGGTTATACTATAAACAGCAATAATACATATATAATAAAACATAGCCAAACAAGCTTAAAGGTAAAAACAATCAACTTTTCTTAAACAATGTGGCAAGCACTTCAGTTACAGAGTAAATACGCAATGAAATGAAAAGTGCTCATTAAAGAATACAATATCATTCAGTTAAACATACAAACATTTAAAGAAAATCTCTAAGCAAAATAGCTGCATATATTTAACTGCCTCTAACTAAAAGTATAGCACTTTTGCTGTTATATGTTCCTAGAAAACAACAGATAGAAACTGCAAATAACAAACCCACATGGAAGCAGTCACCTCTATATTAAAGTAAAGGCAAGATATCACAAAGGTCAGTCTCAAATATGCATACACATTTCAGGTCATCACATTGTTCTGCACCCCAAAAACCATGACATCATTTCCTTTTGCAAAAAGCATTGCATCAGCTTATTCTTAGTTGTTTTGTTTTCCTACAATAAAAACAAGTAAACTGTTCTGCCATCTGTAAAGGACAAGTGATTTCTCACACTGGTCCAGAAACAATAGAAACTGCCAATACACTGAATGTCAATATACACATCTCTTAACTGTCTGCATTTTAATGTCTGCCTTCTTTTCATAGTTCTAATCAGCTGCTTCTTTGAAGTAGATTGTAATTACATTTTATGACTTCCTAGTACTGAAGATGCAAGATGCTACATTTATATTTGAAAGAGTAGATTCTCACATTTCACTTCCTTTCATTGCCTTTTACATTTGCAAGATAAAAAGGTCACAATATTGCACAGACTTTGAAGACTAAATGTGTTACCAGTGGGAAGATATGAAACAGAGTTATGCATAACATATTTAAACCAAGTTTGTTTTAGCTAGAAATTAGCACCCCATCTTCCTTCTTCTGGTTCAGCTTTTGCATGCAGTACTGTTAGACATATCACTTTAAATAGTGTAGGTTCTTCTTCTCTGTAGCCTTAGTCAAATATTTGTGCCTTTGATTCATATATAAGTACTAGGCTAGCTGCCCTTGCAGGTCATTTTAAGCTTTACCAATTTTCCCTTCATAGGTGGGAATCAGAACCTGTATCTTATGTCTGTGAGGTAAACATCTTAACAATTATACCAACCCCCAGACTTTACTGGATTATCAGTTTGCAGATTATTACACTTAGCCAATAACCAGAGGTCAGAATCAAACCTTGTATTTTGTGTCTGTGAGGTAAAGACCTTAACTATTATGTTAGTCCCTGCCCTTATTATGTTGACTTTTGCTGGGTTTAATCAACTGTCTATGTAAGTCCACAAACTAGAGAACTATGTAGCAACCACACATGCCATAGGCTTTCTAACATGATGATTTGATCTTTGTTAAAATTCTTATACTTTGGATCATAGGATTATAGGAGGTTACTAGGTTATCAATACAGAAGTCATTTCAAGCCTAGCCATTTCATCACAATGTAATACCAAAGAAACTCTAGCTAATACTCAGGACTGTATTTGGTAATGACTGCCCATGTCCACGAGAGTTGTGGGCACTATCCCCGGTAAGAATTTATGATGCCCCATCCACTCATCCAGGTTCGTTTTGAACAGTGTCATAGAGGTGCTCTGCTTCATATGAACTAGCAGCCTATTCCAAAGATGCGGCAGTCACTGGGAGACAAATCTGTGCCCCCAGGACATCTTATTCAAGTCACAGGCAATATTTAGGTCCCTGGAATGGGTAGCTCTAGTCTCCTTTGATTTACGGATGCACAGCAAATTCATTAGGTTTGGGTCAGAGATTGCTCTGTAATCCAGGTATAAGTCTCCCCTAAGATGTCTATATGATACTGAGTATAGTGACAGGGACTTTAGTCAGTCTATGTAATTATTTTCTTAGTTAGAAACCTCTGAGGTCTCTCCAATTGCTGCAGGTGCTTTGTATCGTACATGCCAAAAGGGATGTTATACTCAATTATGGGCCTGATAGTGATGTGTATAGAGGGGTTATAACCTCCTTTGCTCTAGAGGTGATGCCTTTGCTAATCAAGTATGCTACGTAGAAAGCCTTCCTTACAACCATGGACACATGGATCCCAAAGTTAAGGCCACAGTCTACTTATAATCCCAGATCTCTTACCACTTCATAGGTACATAGGGTATTGTTGTTAATCTGATAGTTTGTTAATTTGATAGTGCGAAGGGTCATTGTTCTTACCAAAGGGAATTATGATGCATTTCTTTGCATTCAGTTTGAGGCCGTGACTGAGAAACCAGTCACTGGTCTGCATAAAACCCTCCTGATATATACTGACATCATTTGGGGAATCATTAATTGCACCTTGTTTGCAGTCATCTGCCCCTTAGTTTTGGCCTGAACATCTGAGAAGTATACACTAAACAGTAGGGGGCCCAGCACTGACCCTTGTGGTACCCCGCTGGTGACAGGTCTGCTGATTGATGTGGAGTCACCCACTTTGATAGTGAATGACTGGTTTGTGAACCAGTTGACAACCCATCTTACAATAAAGTGGTTTACATTCAGCTTGCTAAGTTTATTGGTAATGCCTGAGTGTAGTACTGTGTCAAAGGCCTTTACCATGTTGAGGTATGCTGTGTGCACAGAATTGCCAACGTCAATGGCCCTGGTCACATTTTTAAACAAATCCACCAGGTTTAACAGGTAAATATCTGCTCTTGATGAAGCCGAATTGGGTCGTACCCAGGGTTTGGAGGTCGCCTACATCTGTATTTATGAGGTCCATGATGATGCGTTCCATGGCTTTACAGATGAGGCTGGTCAGACATATGGTTCTATAATTCCCTGGGTCTGTTGCTAAGCCACCTTTGTAGAGGGGGATAACTGTTGCTGTTCTGCATTCCGCAGGAACAAAGCCAGTGGTTAGGCTGTGATTGAATAGGGCTTTTAATGATGATGCTTGTTCATGTTTTAGTTTGTTTAGAAGACAGCCTGGGATGCCATCTGGTCCCATAGAAGCTGTGTTTTTTGCCTTAGACAAGGCTTTAATAACCTGCTCTTTGGATATGCAGGGTGGGGTGGGGTGGAGTTGGGGGCAAGGTTAGTGATAAGTTTGGAGAGGATAACGGAGTGAAATTTTCACCAAATCTGTACGCTAGCAGGTTTACTATATTGCAGGATCAGTGTGTGTGATACTGTTAGTCACTAGTTCAGCACATGCTTGGGTCCTTCCTTTTAGGTTATGTACACAGCTGTAAAAGGCCTTATGATTACCCTTGGCTGTCATCACTAAGCTTTTCTCAACATTACCCTTAGAGGATTTGACATGTATTTGCCTGTTGAGGCTGAGGAGGGTGCTTTTCCATTGTTGGGGCCTCACCTTAGTGTTCTTAGACAGCAACTTTTTGCATTTGTTGTAAAGTTTGTTGATGCTGGATGTCCACCAGGGTGGCTTATTTTTACTTGGGGCTCCGTCTTTGATTCTCTCTGGAGCAGCTGAGTCTATCCACTTAGACAAGTGATTGTACAAATGATGTACTTGAATTAATGCACCTCGTGGCTGAACCCTCATTTCCATTTTAGCCTAGGTATATCTGTAGGCTTAATCACCAGAAGATTTCCCCTCTCCACATTGGTAAGGTGGTCTATCAAAAGGATTACTTTCGTCTCATTCATTCCACAAATCTTTAAAGTGGGAAGGATCCTTCCCCATTATCATGTCATACGTTAACTTTGGTTCTACAGCAACAGGATGAACTACCTTCCAAACGGTATGTATTTCTAGCTTAAAAGTGGGAAACTGATTCTTGTCTGCATAAATGCATACTACTTCTACTGATTTATAATTATTTTTACATACATATTGCCTTTTATCAACCTGACAATGTTGCCTGAATGTTGCAGTCCCTGCATATATCTCCTTTCACTTAAAGAATTGCATTTAATTACAGAATGTGAATTCAGCTATTTAGTAGACAATTTATCACATTTGACAGACATGATATCACATTGTTCATGATTATTACAGGTTAATAACACTGTTACTAGTACAAAATGTAGCTCCATGACACAATTTTACTATATTTAATACAGAATATATCCATAGCTGGTGGTTTTTAATATCAATACTTGAAACAGGTTTTACTATTTTGTTTATCCTTTGTAGAGCAGGTTAGCATTACTAGGCTAGTGGCCTCTTTTCAGGAGAGATCTGACATGGTATTTATATTATTAGGGGAAATTTGACTAGGAAATCAAGGAACTTCCCCTACCTTTTTTGATAAGTGCCACAAGATTTTTTATATCCACCTGAGTTACCATGAATGAGCTCAAGCAGAATGGGCCTTAGTTTAACATCTCCACCAAAGGACAATATACTCAAGTGTAGCAACCTCCCCCCCCCTTACGACACACTGGTATACCAGTTATCCATCTACCTACGGTAAGAACAGAACCCACTGTCTTCTACACCAAAAGTAAGCGTGCTACCTGTTGCACCACAGACACTATGAAAGGATCAAGCTTGGTTTATACATAGTTTTATGGCATAGGAAACTTTCTGCTAGTACAACAAAATTTTCAGAATCTACTGTCAGTTAAACACACTTTCCTTCTTACTGTAGTAGGTAAAGATCTGTTAATCTTGTCAATGGCTAATATTTTTACAATTTAATTTTTTATATGTTGATCCTCATTATCTTACCATAAAGTTTAAGTCACATAATAGAGATCTTACATATTTTGTTATGAGAAAAAGTCTAGCTATGAAACTTCTGAGCTTGCATTTCTTGGGTAACACCAGTTTTCTCATGTCAAGCCTTCTTAATCTTTTCATTGTCCTTACACTGAGTCCCCTCCCTGTACCTGAAGACTTTCAGTAGTTCTTTGGTTAACTGGATCAAAAGGATCCAGGCCCATTCATCCAAGTTCCATCCCTTCTGCTGAGCATATCACCGAAAGGCAAGAAGACACACCTATAATCCTTGGCACAGCCATCAAATTATCCACTACCCAGATCCCTTCAGCTGCTGCAGCAATGGGAGGCAGAAAATGTTCTTCATGTGTCACCCTGTCAAGCTGATCAACAAACAGGTGCAGTTGACAAAAAGGGAAAAAATATACCAGCCTGTATAGATTCCTTCCTTTCCCTGCTGTCTTAATTCTTGACCTGTTCTAGTACTTTTATAATTTGGAAACTGTAAAGATAGGATTTCTTACATTGCTGCTTCCCCATCCAAGAGATATTTTTTTATCGTTCTAAGGGACTGTATGCTCCAGATAGAGGAATAGAGCAGGAGAAAATGCCTTAATGGCAACCTTAACTGACCAGGCTCTAAGTCTCTGTATGAAGGAATATTAACACATGGACTGTTACTTGGGGAACATTTTGTTAAAAATGGGTGGCTTTCTTGAAGGTACAATCTAAGGGCTTTGCCATGGAGCACTGTGCCAAAAAAGGTGACAACCAGAATCCGTCAATGTGGAATATTAAAGTCTGTGGAAACATCAGTCTTAGAAGAAACAGACCAGAAAGAGACTAGTTGCCATAATGGTTTAGGTCTTTGCCTGCCATGCACAAAGATCAATCCCTGACCTCTTGCCAATGACTGTTTGGAGTTCTCATTTTTACCCTCTGTCTCTGTGGGGTTCTTTCCTCCTACAAAAAAAAACATGCTGAGTGTTTCCATCTCAGACTCACCAAAGAATGGAGCTGTGAGCAGCAGCACAGATTCTACATGGTGCCCTACAAGGGGAAGAGTTATATAAAACAACCATTTTGGACATCTACTGTGGTGCACAGTATCCTCAAGACAGGAGAACATAGATCACAGAATGCATGCCATGGCCATGGCAAGACTAGCCACTCTTTTCAGGCTTGTTGGCTGTTGGTGGAGATTTTAAGTATTTTTTCTCTGTTTATTTGCTAAGTTTTGCATTTTCTGGCTTGTTAAACTTGATTTCTGTATTAGTAGCTGTATTTAGAGCACAACCAAAAGCTGTTTGCTGAATTTCCTGTTTGCACTTAATTTTAAATCGTTTTTTCTTAAAACTTGCATATTTTCTGTCCTTGATCTAGCACTCTTGTGTAGGGTCATTTACTGCACTGTTATAACTAAATATTTCTTGTGAACCTCTGCTATCTCTGTAAAAACAAAACAAAAAAAAATCTTGCTTTTGTTCAGTTACAGGCTTGCTGTTCCTGAACTGTTTGAAAGTTTCTGTGAGGCCATTTTGCTTGGGCTGAAGGAGGGTCTCTCTGTTCATCAGTGGCAGTGACTAACATTGAGCAGCTTCCGAGGTGGTTACTGACTGGAAACTGTAGTTTTATTGGCCACTAGGGGTCATTTCCATAACTCCTTCATCTTCCTCTCTTAAAACCTAGTTGCCTCGTGGTTTGAGCGTCTTTTCAGGCTTGTTGGCTGTTGGTGAAGCACCCTCCAAGAGGAAAAAGCCACTTTTGAGATTTGAAGTATTTTTCTCTGTTTATTTGCTAAGTTTTTCTGCATAGCTGCGCATTTTCTGGCTTGTTAAACTTGATTTCTGTATTAGTAGCTGTATTTAGAGCACAACCAAAAGCTGTTTGCTGAATTTCCTGTTTGCACTTAATTTTAAATCGTTTTATATTTTCTGTCCTTGACCTAGCACTCTTGTGTGGGGTCATTTACTGCACTATTATAACTTGATATTACTTGTGAACCTCTGCTATCTCTGTAAAAACAAAACAAAAAAATCTTGCTTTTTCCCACTTTTCTGAGAGTTAAAAGTTCAGTTACAGGCTTGCTGTTCCTGAACTGTTTGAAAGTTTCTGTGAGGCCATTTTGCTTGGGCTGAAGGAGGGTCTCTCTCTGTCAGTGGCAGTGACTAACATTGAGCAGCTTCGAGGTGGTTACTGACTTGAAACTGTAGTTTTATTGGCCACTAGGGGTCATTTCCATAACTCCTTCATCTTCCTCTCTTAAAACCTAGTTGCCTCGTGGTTTGAGCGTCTTTTCAGGCTTGTTGGCTGTTGGTGAGAGGAAAAACACTGAGAGAAGGCATTTTCTGGCTTGTTAAACTTGATTTCTGTATTAGTAGCTGTATTTAGAGCACAACCAAAAGCTGTTTGCTGAATTTCCTGTTTGCACTTAATTTTAAATCGTTTTTCTTAAAACTTGCATATTTTCTGTCCTTGACCTAGCACTCTTGTGTGGGGTCATTTTATAACTTGATATTGAACCTCTGCTATCTCTGTAAAAACAAAAACAAAAAAATCTTGCTTTTTCCCACTTTTCTGAGAGTTAAAAAGTTCAGTTACAGGCTTGCTGTTCCTGAACTGTTTGAAAGTTTCTGAGAGGCCATTTTGCTTGGGCTGAAGGAGGGTCTCTCTGTTCATCAGTGGCAGTGACTAACATTGAGCAGCAGGTGGTTACTGACTTGAAACTGTAGTTTTATTTTCCCTTTTGGGTCTATTCCTGCTTCTTTCCAGCCCCTGCCATCAATTAAACTCTTTCTGGCTCCAGAAAGTCTGTTCTTCAATTTTCCCTTTGAACTGCTCTGTTAGGAACCTAAACAGTTTACACCTACACTAAAAAGTGCAGCACTTGTTCCAAATAGCTTTTTCTTCTCAAAAGCTCAGCACTTGTCTTATAAGCATATCCTAAGCCCACTACTTTTCTGTCTCATACCAACTCTCCTGCCCATTTGGTGAATCTATGTAACACTAACACTTGTGAGAGATGCAGCTATTTAGCCAGACTGGAGGCTGAGCTCTCCACAATACCAGTCTCACATAACTCAACCACACCACTGAATCAAACACATAAACACGTAAAATTTACCTAAACAGCAGAGGCCTCCAAAGCAGACACCCAAGCAACTGCAAACTCAATACATCTAACACAAGCACTCAGGTCTCTCAACAGACTCAGTCATTGTCCACACTGGTGTGAGACATTGAGGAGCTCTCTGATTATGTAGCCCAGGCAGGTATGACCCTGACCTTGAGCAGTATCCTACCTTCACCTAGAATGATGCCACAATACAGTGATAAGATGATCAGCTTTAATAATTAGCTTAAATTCTGGTTCAAATTCTAAACCTACCACCCTAGAACACAAAAAGTAAAAACTAAGGGTAATGCTGCTCAATGCCAGAAGTCTCAATCTCAAGATCTCAAACTCAGGAACCAAACACCATCATACTTGGTGACTTCAACTACCCTAATATAGACTGGGAACACTACAAGGTTCCTGGAGTTCATAAACTCAAATGCCATGGAACAACTAGTCACCATCCCCAATCCCAAACAAAACTAAGACTCTTTGTACCAGATCATTATAAGTAAAACTAAGAGCTCTCATAAAATCATCCAAGGCAAATTTTGAGAGAAAAAGGTGAGAACTGCTCTCTCCAAAGCAAAACACAGCATCCATGGGACCTCAATGAGGAATTAAACCGGACAGCTGTTTAATCTTAGCCTCACCTCAGGAATCTGCAAAGCCATGGAGAGGATCATAATGGAACTCATAAATAAAGACATAGGGAACTTGCAGACTTTGGATCCACAGGTATCATCAAAAATGAACCTAATAGTGCATGGCTTGAGGACCTAGCCTTCTCAGATGTATGCCAATGGCCCATGCTAATGGTGGGAGGGGTGAAACTGTATTTTACTGCATTTTTTAGATTGTCTGCTAATTAAATTCCTCTTCCAACTTTAATCACACTTCAGCTGCTTGTCCCATTCATTTTACTTGTTGCTGCACTTGAAAAACACCAGCATAGACTAGGTTCATGATTGCTGTATCTATTACTGTTTATTACCTTTAAAGCTTATAAAACAGTTAATATTTTGTCTGAAGAGGCCCAGTTGTGTCCTTTTGGGAAGAAGGTACAGTTTGGTCTGATCTAGCTAAAGTTACTGTTGCGGGACTCTGTTTCGGGTGTTTTGACTGAATAATTTGAACTTTGGCTGGTTCCTGTTTTTCTGCTTTAAATAGGCAGTGTTTGAACTGGTTTGTGCATGTTTGTGCCTGTTTGTGTATCGCACAGCATCACACACTACTGTGCAGAGGGATTGCCAGTTATAGACACCTGCTGTCTAGCCTTGCAAATATTACCTAAACCAGAGCTCCTCGCTCCTAACCCTACTAATACCTGCCCTGCTGTATTCCCTCTTCAGCTGTTATAGCCAAACCAAGATTATTCCTAGGACAATGAACTGCCAGTTTCCCTCCTTTTCTCCTACCAGCCTGGTTGACATGGATCTACTGAGGCAGTGCATTGCTCATCTCATAAGTACTGCTCCTCTCATAAGTACTCATAAGCCTCGTGTACACTGACAACTCCCTACTTCTAAATCATTCTTGTACCATTTGTGAGAGATGCACCTACATTATGAATCTGGAATCACATATCTCTCGTACAATATAGAGCAATACAGAGCAGGTTGTCAGCCCACCTACCACAACTCCTACTTATAACACACAGCATACACTTAGACCAACATATGCGGAGGTGCTCACAAAAAATCTACATAAACACCAGACACCTCCAAAACACATATATACTAAACCAAACAAATCACCCAAAACACACAATACACATAATGACACAAACACAAGTGTCTCACCATCATAGCCCATAAGGCAATGCACACCCACTCCAGATAGCTTAGTCATAGGAGATGCTATAGTGAGGTACACAGATGCCCCCCTCACCAGGCTGAACAAGGAGAAATTCATGGTCAGCTGTCTTTCTGGTGCCACGATTCTTCAGATAAAGCAGGCAATCAAGTCTGTCAACAAGTACCATTATGATTCAGTCATGGTACATGCTGGTGTGAATGACTTGAGACATACCTCCCTAGACTACATGAAGAGAGACATGATTGAGATCTCTGATCATGTGTCACAGGCAAGTATGCCCTTAGCCTTGAGCAGCATATTACCCTCGCCTAGGATGATACTGTAGTATAAACAGAAAATCATTGTCTTCAATAACTGGCTTAGTTTCTGTTGTCATTCTAAGGGGATCCAGTTTCTGTAAGCGTTGGATGACATGATAGGTAGACCTCAATGCTATGCCAGAGATGGTCTTCATCTGTCACATCTGGGATTTCAGATAGTAGCAAAGGCTCTTGCCACCTCCATAGTGCCTTTTTTAGGCAAAGTCACAAGGACAAAACTCCCAACATAAAAATTTCATCAAAAAACAACCTCAAGGTTATGCTGCTAAATACTAGGAGTCTTAGCATAAAACTGCACTCACTGGAAGCAGCCCTCTTCTTGGAAGACGTAGACATTTGTGCAGTCACAAAGACCTGGTTCAAGGCTGTGGAGTGCACCCCACCCATACCAGATTACACCTCCGTCTACACATTCAGACCACAAACTGTAGGCATGAAAACTAAAGGAGGCAGCGTATCAATATTCATTAAAGATAAGTACACCTCCAGATTGGTTAAACAGTATGATTCCCTGGAGATACTTCAGGTGCAATTAACTGTTTGTAGGACACCTATTCAAGTCATTGACAGTTACAAGACCCCCTCCATGAATCAGGACACCCACTCTGCCTATGTGGATCTACTTCAGTCTATCAAGATGCATCCAAACACCATGGTTTTAGGAGACTTCAACTACCCATCCATTGACTGGGTAAATTACTCATGCTCAAACTCACTTGCCCAAATGTTCCTCAATTTTGTTAACTCCAATGCCCTGGACCAGCTGGTTGTCACCCCCACAAGAGGCACCAACATCCTGGATATGGTGCTTACCAATATGGGGGACTGCTGTAACACCCCCACTGGGAAGTCTTCCCTGGTGAGATCTGACCATAAATCAGTCTCATTCGAAGTAACTGTCTCCAAAGCAGATTATAACCTCTTACAAGATGGCATAAATAGCTTTACTGCACCTCCCCCCTCAGATAGAACCTGCAACTATGCCGAGTTCTACATAAATACTTTATACAAACACCTGTATAACTGCATTGACTCGGCCGTACTGGATTGGACCAAAACAAGCTCTTCAAGGAAGAGCAAACCTGCCTGGTGGACAACTGCCATTAATAGGCTTTACAATAAGAGGAAAATATTGCTGTCTAAGAGTAAGAGAGAGCACACCCTAAACTAGAGACACTCCATCCTCAGCTTAAATGAGCAAATAAGACTTCTTGTGAGGTCCTCCAAAGGAAATTATGAATCTAAATTAGCTCCCTCAACTAAGGACAATCATAAGGCATTCTTTAGTTACATCCATAACCTAAAAGGAAAGGCTCAGATTTGTGCTGAACTGGTAGTTAATGATATCACATATACTGAGCCTGTGGCCATAGATAACCTGTTAGCCAACAGGTTCTGTGAAAATTTCACTCCCCTGTCCCAGCCACACATACTCCATAACATCCCTACCACCTGTCCCCTACCTTGCATCCCTAAAGAGCAGGTTGTAAATTCCCTTTCCAAGGCCAAAAGCACAGCATCAGTGGCACCTGATAACATTCCTGGCTGCATCCTACATGTGTTCCAACAAGAATTAGCAACACCATCGTGTACTCTTTTCACTCGTAGTCTAAGCACCGGCTTCATCCCAGCTGATTGGAAAATAGCCACCATTATCCCCTTGCACAAAGGTGGTGCATCCACTGACACTGACCCTGGGAACTATAGATGTATTAGCCTGACCAGCCTTATCTGCAAGGCCATGGAGTGGATCACCATGGACCTTATCAACAAAGATATAGATAATCTGCAAACACTTGACCATACTCAGTTTAGATTTGTCAAAGGAAGGTCATGCCTGTTAAACCTAGTGGACTTCTTTGAGACAGTCATAGGTTCATAGGTTCATAGGTTCATACTAGGCTCCCTGCCTAATTTTTATTTCCAGCCTAGCCAGGTGTGTGTGTGGCTCACCACCCACTGAGAATACTAATACTATGCCCATTGGTTTGCCTGTGCCCAGCAGTGAGCAGAGATGATTCGGGGTGAAACCTAACGATCTCCCATCACCACCAAGAGATTTCTCTTGAACAGAGTCAGTGAGGGGCTCTGCCTCACATGGACTGGGATTCTGTGGTCATCAAAGTCATGGAAGAGGGGAAATATGTGCATAAAGCCTACCTAGACTTAGCCAAGGATTTTGACACTATACCCTACTCAGGCATCACTGAATAACTCACCCAGCTAATTTTCAACCATTATATCGTTAGGTGGGTCACCAACTGGCTCACTGGTAGAACCCATACAGTCAAAATAGGGGAATCCACCTCCAACAGCAGAGCTGTAACCAGTGGTGTTCCACAGAATCAGTCCTGGGACCTCTACTGTTCAGAATCTGTTACTCCGAAGTACAAGCAAAAACTAAAGGCCTGTGGCTGACAATGTTCGCTGATGCCTGCAAACTGGGAGTGGTCATAGAATCTCCAAACAATGTCAACATCCTACAAGAGGATCTTATGCAAACAAATGATTGGTGCCAAAGTCATGACCTTAAACTCAATGCAAAAAATGTATTATCATCCCTTTTGGTAAGGCAATGTTTCAGCTAACTACCACATCTATAGTAACACCCTAAGTACACACTCAGTGGTGAGAAACCTGGGCACACAGGTTGACAGTAACCTTACCTTTGATCACCATGGAACAACAGTGGTAAGAAGGGCATTCTGTATTGCTCTTCTCATAACTAAGGGCATTGCCTCCAGAAAAAAAAGAAGTTATAACCTCCCTGTACTCTTCCATCATTATGCCAGTAATTGAGTACAACACCCTTTTTGGTATGTACCTTTCCAAGCACCTGCAGCAATTGGAGAGACCACAAAGGTTCCTCAGAAGGAACATTTTGGGTCATTGGCATCTTTCCTATGTGAATCAGCTGAAATCACTCTCACTTTATTCTGTTTCATACAGACTACTCAGAGGTGATCTCTGCCTTGCATATAGGGCAATCTCTGACCCTGCTTTATTGGAAATGCTGCATATCCACAAGTCAAATGGCACATGGGTTACTCACTCTAAAAACCTGGTATGGGACATTAAAAGAACCTGCTGTTGGGAAAGATTTGTCTCCCAGAGGTTATCACAACTTTGGAACAGACCCTGCATCATGTCAATCAGAGCACTTCATTGGCTTTCTTCAAATGCATTCTGGGTGATTGGATGGGTAACCATAAATTCACTGCAGGGGTTCCACCTGTGTCTCTTTTGGACAGAGGCAATAGGTGCTGATCGTGGAAACAAGGGTAACTTGGCTAGGCTTGTAAAGGCCCTAGGGCCATTAGCCTAGTAACTTCCTATGATCCTATCATGCTATGTGCCCCAATTGGCCAGTGTGTGCCCAACATAAAGCCCAAAAACCCTGGGTCAATAAGCTATTGGCCAAATGGTGTCCAGTTGCCCAGCTTGGGTTACCTGGGATAGCTCATCTGAGTGAAAGCTGGACATAAAACCAATCAACCTGCCAAACATGAACTAAGAATTGCTGCACTCAGTAAAGTTTCACTTACAGGGTGGAGGTTGGAAGTGAATGACATGAAGGTAAGGAGGAGGCTGGACATCCTATGTGACCAGAATCCAAGACTGAAGAGCAATGCAGCAAAGCCACTTGGTTTGGGACCCAGAGTCTAAAACTAAGGAGAAGAACAGGCTAGAAATGGTGTGGGAATTGTGGTGAAGGAGAGGCTTCAGAAGGGAGTGAGGGATGTCATCAAAATTAGTGACAAACCCATGGCAATCAGACTCCTAGCCTAATGACAGGGCAGTATTCATAATCTCAGCCTATGTCTCACAGCAGGGTTGTGATAGAGAGAAAGACAGTGCATTGAGACAGCAGTTCCAGGACCTACAAGATAAAGCAGGACAACATGAAATGGTGTTGATAATGGGTGAATGTACATATCAGGACAGACAGAACAGGATATGAGGACTGTCTGGGACCATGTGGGTGGGGCAAAGTAATAAAGAAGGAGAGGCCATTCTAGACTCTTGTATGGAAAATGACTTGATAGTAGCCAACACATGATCTCCTAAAGACAGAGAATCACAAGATCACATGCAAGAGTGGTCAACATGCAATTCAGGTAGACTTCCTACTAGTAAGGAAAGGACACTGGGGTTGAATCAGCAACTGTAAACTCATCCCCAGTGAAACAGTCAGCACACCATAAACTACTAGCTGCTACAATCAGCTGCAGAGAATAGTCCAAGGTCTACAGAGACCAATAATTGGTAATCCTATGAACTTATATACCCCTGGGATCTCACCTGTGTCCCTACTGGACAGGAGAAGCAGGTGCTGACTGTGAGGGAACATAGGCAAAATTCTTGGCTAGGCTTATAAGGGCCTCTGGGCCAATAGCCTAGTATCATCCTATGAACTTATGACTAAGCTACAATCTTTGAAGTTCACAGAAGAAAAAGCACAACAGTTCAAGGAATTATTCTCTAGCACCTCAAGAAAAAGAAGAAATAGGTGGAGATGAAGAATAGCAGCTCTTCAAGACAGTCCACAACAAGTATGAGAGGTATAGAGCAGACATGTGAGCCAGGTATAAGGAAAGCTGGTTGTGAAATGCAGGAGTCTAGTAAATCATCAAAAGCAAGAAGGAGTGCAAGAAAAAGTGGAAGATAGAAAAGACAGATTAGGCTAAGAAGGAATACTGACTTTGTTGCTTATTTTGGGAGTCATAGCTATCTCTCTCTGTCTCTGTATATACACACACACACACACATATATATATATATATATATATATATATATATATATATATATATATATATATATATATATATACGGTCTATGTCAGATAAACGAAAACACAATCTCTTGAATGCTCATATGAGCGAATAATCATAACATCGAAATTTGTATTGTGGGGGGCTGTGCCCCTCACACCCCCCACTAAATATATATTCCTACTACGAGGTCACACTACAGTGAGGAAAGGGCAAATATCCCACTCTTCACTGTACTGGAATCCCAAAATACCACTTCCGATTTTTTGATTATTTGCTCATATGAATGTTGAGAGACTGCATTTTCGTTTATCTAAAGTAGACACTATATATATATATATATATATATATATATATATATATATATATATATATATATATATATATATAAATATGTATATGTGTGTGTGTATATATATATATATATATATATATATATATATATATATATATACATATATATGTAGGGTCTATGTTAAATCAACGAATGCTTAAAAAAAGTGAATGCTGATTTATCAACCTTCTTTAAGCAAACGCTTAAAATCCCAAACACTCGAAATGTGATTTTTTTTTCCCCCAAGGAAAAAAAATCACTCTTCCACAAAAAAAAAAAAAAAAATTCAAAACATTAAATAAAGTGAGGGGCTTTGTCCCCAACACTCCCCACACTTACTCTGAGATTGCACCACAGTGGAAGAAATGGCAAAGTCCCATAAATGGCCCAACGATTTTTTTTTCCCTGGGAAAAAAATTGCTGTTCCGAATGTTCGGGATTTTCAGCTTTCACTTAAAGAGGGTCAAATCAGCATTCACTTTTTTAAGTGTTCACTGATTTAATATAGACCCTATATGTATGTATGTATGTATACATATGTATATGTGTGTGTATATATATATATATATATATATATATATATATATATATATATATATATATATATCATACCATTGTTTTTATGAATTGCTTATCCTGTCTCTCTTCTCAATCCTTTCTAACCTCCTCTGATTGATCCCTACAGTTATCATGTAATATTTTATATGCCCTGCTAATGCCCTACTAATGATCCCTTTTTAACAGCAACTTCTGTTCTAGATTCTACAAAAAAGTCAACCATTGCATGTCTTTCATTTAAGATCCTCCTATTCCATTCACTTTGCCAATATGCTGATATCAGTCCTTGATAGGTAAGGCACTCTCTAGCCTGCTGTTTTTGGCCTCTTCCCATTCTGTTTCCTTTCCTCTCTAATTATTTGCTCTCAATACCTTGGTTTGTTTGCCAGTTTTCTCCAGTAAATTCCAGCTTACTCTTGCCCATTCTCAGTACCCCTAATTGCAATCATCCCTATCATCAGCATCTCCTTTCTCCTTTCCCTTGTTGGCTTAGTTCTTAGAACACTTTCTGCTACTTTATGAATATAATATTCTGTATGGTTATTGTTATTCCCCTTAAGGATCTACATCCAAAATCCCAATCTTTCTTTATTTCTTGAGCTTCTTCCCTGTTTCATCATCCCTTTCCAGTTTGAATTATTGCTTTCTGCTTGTGCTATACATAGGAGCCTTAGCTGTGTAGCTTTGAAATACCCATTCAAATCAAGTAATCCCAAACCACTTTATTCTACTGGAAGGATCAGCTTATCCCACT
This sequence comes from Protopterus annectens, assembly GCF_019279795.1. NCBI lineage: Eukaryota > Metazoa > Chordata > Ceratodontiformes > Protopteridae > Protopterus > Protopterus annectens. The sequence continues at coordinate 1,858,819,849 of NC_056726.1, read as the reverse complement.
TGACTCATGCCTTCTTCCTCTCCAAGGTAAAATCATTCAGCTCTTTATTAATTGTTATCCACAATGTCTTCTCTGGTTGATATAAATATGACCGACGTATGCAAAAAACTAAAGAGACTAAAAACATTTTCACTGTTTGTATTAATTTCACCATACCATCATTGTGATCATTTTTGAAAAGTAGTGACTATGGAAAGGCAGAGTACAGCACGGTCCAGTTACTCTTGTGCAACATTTACAAATATTTTCATCCTTTCCTACAGCATTTCTTTAAAATATTAACACAGACCTGAAAATGAAATATAAACACGTTAGCAGGTAGCACCAAAACATTAAAGCTTTTTTTTCCACACTATTATTCTTCAGCAACTATGCCATAATGCTAGATTCAAAGGGTTAGTTTAAAACTGCCATCTCCCAGACGTTCACCCAAAGATAAATACATCTGCAATTGTTTTGCTCTAATGCTTGCTTCTGGTGGTCTGTTTTTTCCAGCTAAGAGATATGCACATGTATTGCTTCTCCCAGGGCCTCCCCTGAAAATGGGCTTTGTCCCAGTTAGACTTTCCCTGTAAACAAATGTTAAATAAATAAATGAAATATAGGTTTATAGTTAGTATTATGTTAAGAGCTCTTATTGGGCAGGTTTAATTATAGCCAAATACCCCAAGTGAGAATCAAACCTTGCAGCTTGTGTTTGTAAGGTAAACACCTTAACGATTATGCAAACCTCCCACAAATTTTGTCCCCTCATTATGGCTTCTTATTAAGCTAGCTGCACTTGTGGACCATTTTAAGCCTAGTCAAGTATCACATTTGAGAATCAAACCCTGCAGCACCTTGTGGTTATAAAGTAAACACCTTAGCCACTATACTAACCTCTGGATTTCAAGGAGGTTTTGGTTAACTTTTCAGTAAGAGGTGTGTAAATTGTGTCAGCTAGTTGACAGTTTCTTTCACTTGTGAAACCCAACTAAACAGGTAACTTCTAAAAGATTGCATAAAAAGCTGTTTACATTTTATTGTCTTAGTTTATATACATATATATATATATATATATAGAGAGAGAGAGAGAGAGAGAGAGAGATAAAACCATTGTCTGTCTTGATGTGCTCTGTTCACAGCTGTGAAATAGCTTATTGAAAGGTAAACAATTCACTTGTAAAACCAGAGCTGTTATCAGGTCTATTCCTGCTTGAAACGCTTTGCCTGGAAGCTTAATAATCTCCTTACTTCATTTTTGAAACAGATTTAACTAAGTCTCAAAGTCTAGCATTGTAATGACTGCCTTTTTTTATAAGTGTATCAAACTTATGACTGCCAGTTTCAATGGTGATCCATTACCTACCCATTACACTTCAAAAAAGAGCTCAAACTCTACCTGCTTAACAGAAAAAAAACGTGTTCTTGTCAGGACCCTATCTAACTCCTTGCCTTTTTTACATTGCATTCCCTTCATATGTCCACTTGTTTTAGTCTAGCCTTCTTCACTTTGTAACCTACTGGTATTTATCCAGAAATTAACATTGATAGCTCAATTATTTAAATCTGACCTTTCTGTTTATTTGTTATGCTACTGCCTATTTTTTCTGTTTTTTTTTTCTCTCTCTTCTTTGTTTTTCATTTTTTACTTGTATTGATAATTATATTATCTTGGAGTGCAAATCTGTATAAAACTGTACATTGTTTTTGTAAGTGGAGCTTTTCTCCTTGGGTCTCCACTGAAAATGGTCCAGCTGGACTAACCGGTTAATACATGTCAATAAATAAATAGGTATTAATAAAAAAAGTAATGTCTACTGAAAAAGAGTCTGCCACTTCACGGCAGCATATCAAGCTACCATGGAACTTGGACAGAAAAAAAATAATCACTGCCATTCACACTCGCTAAACAGCTCTTCTGCTGTTTAGAGAGTGTAAAATGTAAAAAAAGAAAAGAGAAAATTAAAAGAAAAAGTGTGTGTGTTTATGTCTGTTTGTATGTAAGTGCATGCATGCATGTGAGTGAAAGCAAGATTGATTGAGCCGTTATTTTGCACATGCTAAGTAGTGCTTTTGCTGTTTAATGAACATAAAAAAGTGTACATGTGTTAGTATGTGTATGAGTCTGTTTATGTTTCTGTCTCTGTGTGTGACACCAGCTCCCTAGCCCAGGAATCAAGGAGCCTCAATCCTCACCACTAACAACAGAGTGGGTGTTTCATATGAGAGGAAAGGATACCAAATGCACACAGTAAAGTGCAATTTCCCTTATGAGCACACAGAGATCACAGTCAGTCCAGGGCTGGTCGCTCCCTTCCTCCCCAGGTCCCCAATAAGACTCCCCATTGGCACAGCTATAGGGTCCAGATCTCAGCCTAGCTGGCAAGCTAATCTCCAGTACCCTCTCTGTCCAACCAGTGCTTCGTGTCCCTGCCCAAGTAGCTGACACACACATACTTTGAGAGAAATATTTATACAACTTCACAGACACTCCTGGGAAAGGCTGAGACAGATTCTCCAGCTGTGCCCCTATACCCAGACTATACGGTAGTAATCACTGCCACCACCAGCTAATAATCATCAGCTACCCAAAGGGCCTTAAAAGGGTGTCCAATAATTATTACTGTGCAATATTATTATCCAATTGGTAAGTGTGGCTTAGTTCAGGATCACTTAAAAGCATGCAATGTACTCTAGAGCTTACTTATCTCTACACAAACTAGCCACAGGTAAAAGGTTTTTAAAATATTTAATAATAAATACTTAAAACACAAGATAATACTACTACACCACAGTGCTATTCAAGAGTTCAGAGATCACACAGAAACTTAAAATAATTACGTAGTACAGTTCTGACATAACAGAAAAACACTTAGTGTAATGTTTATAGTCCTAGCTATTTCTACAAGAAAACATACTTCTAAGATAACTTACTTAAATAGAGCAAGGCAGTGCTGAGTTGAATATCAAGACAAAAATGCTTAATAATCTCTGGTTCTCACTGTTTAAATTGAAACTGCAGTTCTGCTAAACATTACATCATCTTTTACACCTCCTGGAGTTCCCAGGCTGACACATTAACTGCATTTACATTCTTAACATCTCCCTTTTGTTATCTTGCAGCTGGTCAGGAACAGAGCAATATTTATTTATTTATTCATTATTTATTTAGTTATTTACATTTGTTGACCGGGAGTGTCCAACTGGACGCAGGTCCATTTTCAGCGGAGGGCCGGAGAGAAAAGCTCCACAGTTAACATATACAGACAGTAGTTACATTGGATTTACATAGCAATTAACAATTTGATTAACATAGCAATTAACAATACAGATGAAGAACCTAGTACATCAGCAGACAACTACAATCTTTATCATCTGCGAAGTACATAAGAGACATTAACAATTGTTACAATAAGAAGTTCCTGCTGTATAATAAGTAGTTAGGCTTATGAGCATCCAAGCTTGCTGTAATCAAGGTAGTTAGTGGGGTGGAAAGAATGGTAGTGGGTGGATGGGGTGGGTGATATTAGAGGGGGAGTTGCAAGGGCATAGCCAGCATGTTTTTAGGTGTGCTTTTAGTAAAGTTTTGAAGTGGGTGCATGATGGTACAGAGGTAATTGTGGGTGGGAGGGAGTTCCATAATTTGGCTTTGGTGCAAGAGAAGAGTGCTTCTCCAGCAGAGTTATTGGCTTTAGTGACCTGTAAGTGATTTTTGTTGCTGGATCTTAGTGTTCTGGTGGTGCGATAGGGTTGGAGTAGATTCTGGAGGGAAGGGACTTTTAGTGGAAGGTTTACTAGTTTGCGGTCGAGTGTGAGTTGATACCATTGAAGGAGGTGAGGGAGTTCAAGCCAGCCCAGTTCAGCAAGTGAGAGACAGTGGTGACTACGGTAGGATGCCCCTGTGGTGAATTTGGCGATTTTGTTGTAGCAAGTCTCGAGCTTGTTTAGATCGCATTGCCTTAGGTTGGAATATACTGGAAAGGCATAAAGTAGGGTGGAGATAAGGTGGATTTGCTACTGAAATCTTTGCTGCTTTGGTGAGAAGTTGCTTATTTCTGTATAATGTCCCTAGTTTTTGTGGACTTTTTTTATGGTCATGGATATGTGAATGTCAAATTTTAGTTTATTGTCTATTTCCACTCATAGCAATTTTGTGTGTTTTGTTGGATGTATAGTGGTGTCTTTAGCTGTGATGTTAAAGTGACAGTTGTTTTGAGTATGTGTGGTGGGTTGGAAAATGAGTAGTTTAGTTTTGTTTGGGTTGAGTATTAGTTGGGCATCGGATAACCAAGTTTCAACAGAGGAAAAGGCTTCCTGTGTGACTTTTTGCAGTTTGGGAAGGGACCGGGCTGAACAGATGGTTGAGTCATCTGCATATTGTATGAGTGTGCCATGTTTGGTGGCAGAGGCTAGATTACTGGTGAAAATAGAGAAGAGTAGGGGTCCAAGGATGGATCTTTGGGGAACCCCTATAGAGACAGGTAGTTGGGGAGATATGTCATTCTGCCATACAACGGATTGTTGGCGGTCAGACAGGTAACTCTGAAGCCAGTTGGTGACTGACTGAGAAAAAGATAGGTTATTGAGGACAGAGATGAGTTGTTTGTGTGGAACCATGTTGAATGCTTTAGCTGGGTCTAGGAAAGTAGCAAAGCAGAGACAGACATTGTTTTTATGCTGAAGGATAGTGTTAGTAAAGGAGAGTAAGGCAGTGGTGGTGCTATGGTATGGTCGGAAACCATTATGAGTATTGGAAAGGAGGTTGTTAGTAAGGAGGTAGTCTGAGACCTGAGAGTGAATGCATCTCTCTAGTATTTTGGAGAGTAGAGAGAGAATAGCTATGGGGCAGTAACTGGTTAGTTTTGTGGAGGGGCTACCTTTGTGGTGGGGAATTATATGTGATACTTTCCATAGTGTGGGAACATAACTTTCTAACAGAGATCAGTTAATCAAGATGGATACTGGGTAGGCTAGAGCATCAGCTGCGATTTGTAGGTATTCACTTGGGAGGTTGTCTGCTGCTAATTTGGTGGGCTTATGGTTAGTTAAGAATTTTTTTATGTTGGAGGTAGGAACAGGAGAAAAAGAGAAGACAGTGGGGAGATTACTAGCTGAAGGTGTGGGTTGGAGGTAAGGGGGGTTGTGTTGTCTAGCTAGTGATAGTATGGTTTGTGTGAAGTGTGTGTTGAATGAGGGATGTTAGGAAGAGGGGTACTGACTTTACCTGTGTGGAGGATGGAGTTTATGGAGGACCAGAATTGTTTGGGGGGTGTTGGGAGGAGTCTAGGGCAGACTGGTAGTATTGGAATTTGTCCTGTTTTATTAGCTTTTTGACTCTATTGCAGAGTTCTAGGAATTTCTGTCTAGTTGAGGGGGTTTTGGTTTTGTGCCAGTGCTCCCAGGCTTTCTCCCTGCTTTTGATTTCTGACTTAGTGGTTTTCTGTAGCCATGGAGAGGGTTGTGCTTTGGTTCTTGAAAGTCTATTGGTGTTGTGGTACTTAAGGATGCTCAGGAAGGTAATATTAAAAAATTCAACTGTGTCATCAAGACTGAGGTAGTTTAGAGGATGCCAGTTACATTATTTGAGGGATGAGATGAATGTGAGTGAGTTAAAGTTTAGTTTTTTTCATATTTGATGGTAGATGACAGGTTTAACTTGGTATAGGTGTTTTTTGAGTAGGAATGTTGGGGAGTGATCACTGAGGCTATCCGATAAGCAGCCTGCTATATATGACTGGGGGGGGTCTTACTGACTAGTATCCAATCCAGGGTAGTGTGCTTGTTGGAGTTTTTATTTATCCTGGTTGGCGACTGGACTAGTTGCGTGAAGCCATGAATGTTTAGATGATGGGTTGGATGGTTGCCAAAACAGGATTGCCAGTCAATATTGAAATCACCTAAAATTATAGTTTCTTGGGGGAGATGGTGGGTAGTCCAGCTGTGGAGGTTTTCTAGTGGAGGGATGTTTTGGCCAGGTGGGAAGTAGCATCCAATTATGTTGATGGTTTTGTTTTGGTTTATTTTGAGGTTGATATATATTATTTTTTCATTGCCTATTTGTGGAGCTGATGATTTTAAGATCTGGATGTTTAGATGCTGTTTAAATATTATAGCTACATCGCCTCCTTTCTTGTTTAGCTGGTCTACTCTTAGTATGCTGTAACTGGTATGGAGGATTTGCTCACTGGTAATGTGAGGTTTTAGCCAGGTTTCTGTCAGAATGACTATATCTGGGGAGTACAAGTCTATGGTGGCATGGAGTTCATGGACCTTGTTGGGTATACTTCTTATATTTAGGCTTAGAAGAAGGAGGTCACTTGGTTTTCTATTGGCTGTGATTTGGGAGAAGTGATTTCTAGTCTGATTATGAGGAGTGAGGACTGGGGTTGGAGATGGCAGGGCCAGGGTTGGGGTGGATGTCTCCACTTAGGGCTAGTTTTGATATGCATGAGGTTATTAGTTTTCTCTGTTTTTGAATGTGTTTGTTTATTAGGGAAACTTTATGATTGTGCCCTGTGGGTAACAGGTATGGTGGGAGGGTTACTATGTTAAGTTGTAGGGATGCTTTTTGTTTGAGTAATATAGTTGATAGAATATGTGGGGGATGTGCATAGGGATGGTTCTTGAGTTGGTGGGAGGGGAGCAGAGTGAGGGTGAGACATGAGTGGTGGTGTGAGTAGTAGTACAGTTGTAGTGGTTGAGTGGGGGAATGATGGAGTTTTGGTAGGATGTAAGATATGCAAGGAGAGTGCATGCATTGAGCATAGGTATGGTATGCTTATACATGTTAGCTGAGGAGGAGTGATAGTAGTGGGAAGATGGAGGAGGTAGTGTTGGGTTTAGTGCCATGGTTGGCTGTTGGAAAGGTGGGAGGGGTTTGCATGTGTAATAAAGGTAGGACCACTGGGGGTGGGAGGGAATTGGGGGCAGGCTGCGGAGTGAAGTGGGCAGAGGCCCTGTTAGTTGCTCTTATGAGGGGGCTGGCAACAATCAGGTAACAGAGTAAACTGATATAAGAACATATGATAGTGAATGTGGAGACTCAGGTAGGTACCCTGTATTTCCACGAACTATCAGCTAGCTGTGCCCCAGTTCAAGCAGTTTTAGTAAGTGCTATGGCAGGGCTGAGCATAATGTGCTCAAATGTGATTTGTAGTTTTAAAAATGGTGTCTGCTAGTCTTAAACATTTGCATGTTTAAGTCTAGCAATTTAACTCTTGGTTAAAACAATACAAAGAATTTCTTCATCTAGACTATTCGGCACCACTGTTCCCTTGAAAAGATCACCACATGCATTTACTTGGTCAGAAGAGAGCACCGTTGCCACATTTTTGTAACAGCATTTCTTTACATTTAAAACAACAAGCCTGTAGTTTGCATTTATATTTACAAATGCCAAAATTATGTATCAAATTCTATTTGGCTAGGCTAGCAGCCTTTTCCCATCTCTACCAGTCTTCACAGTGAGTGAATGTGTGCATGAATGCAGATTGTATATGTATGTGTGTGAGAGCAGAAGAAACTGTGTATGTGTATATGAGAGAGAGAGAGAGAGAGAGAGAAAGACAGAGTAAACAGTGAGATCAATCGAGCCATATTTTACACTAGCTGAGCAGTGCTTTTGCTGTTTATCGAGGGTAAAGTGAAAAAGAAAAGAAACTTAAATAACAAGGTGTGTGTGTACATCTGTGACTGAATGTGTATGCGTGTATGAAAGCAGAAGAGACTGTGTGTGTGAAGCACAGTGAAGAGTGAGAGCGAGCCTTGGCAGCAGCAGCAGTTAAGAGGTCTGCATACCTTTAATCGCTTACCTCAACACATCTGGAAAAGCATAAAATAAATGGGGTCCAAAGTCTCAAAATAATATATTTTACATGATCCTACTATAAAAATCATTTTCAACATTAGGATTTCTGTCAGCTTTTCTGAAGCAGAGTGTATGTATGTGTGCCTGCATATGAGAGATCACCCACTGGCAATGGTAGTGAAGAAGTTTACATACCTCTTGACCTTTCAGCTAAAGAAATATGGATAAATAAAATAAAAGGAAAACAAAGGCTCAAAAATATGAACAGATTTTAATTATTATTCTTATAAAAGTTGCTTAAATAACAATATTTATGTTAGAATGAATTTTCTAAATGATATGAAACTCTAAAACTCAAGTCTATGTCATCATTTAGAGATATCAATCTCTAATAAATGCCAAAAAAACAAGCAAGTGATACACAGCGTAATAATCCAATAAAAATATCAACACTGTACAGGCAAAATATTTTAATGATAAAACAGTGGTAAAGGCTTTTGCAGAAATATACTGCTTCATTAGACCACAAAAATATTAAAAATACACATCTTTATAAATACACAAATAAAATTAAAAGCAACCAATGATGATAAATATAAAAGTCACTTTATCATCATAGTTAAACATACTAATTGATCATCTAAATAAATTCCTCAGTTTCAATTTAGGTCGTAAAGAAACTTTATCATTTAAACCAAATTGCTTATCAGCTTGTAAATATAGTATCCACAAGAGCTCTCTACTTTCCATCTTATTACTTAAATTTACTTTCTGTCTTATTAGTTAGGAAACTTAAGAAATAAGACAGACCCCCGGATTTACTAAACTTCTGTGCAGGACTAGTCCTACATGGAAGCGCCCATTTAGGAGTAGGACAGCAGCGCACCATGCATATTAATAAGGTACACTACCCGAGCTCCGAGGCTTACACGGAGCATGTACGAGTGCAGGGGGAGTGTCTGAGACCAGAGCTCTCAGAATAAACACGCCCCTGCAATGTAGAACACCAGAAAGTGGTAAGAAATGAGTTGAACTGCTCATAGGTGTCCGCATATCCCCACCAAAAGTCCCCCATGTGTACAACAGCAGCAGTACATAAAAATTAAATGAAGAAACCCATGTATTTATTTTTTTTAAATCCGAGTACAGTTAACTGTAGGTGTGTGGGTGTGCCCATTGCTTACCTATGGTTAAAGCAGCTTAAAAGGCTGAAGAGGATAACAAGGAAGATATATGCAAATAAAACAGCACAGCAATAGTGTAGTGGGTAGAGCATTCACATAATGAGCAGGCATTCCCAGTTCGAGTCCCACTGCAGCACAGTCTACTTTACATGGCAAAGCATGCTATAACCAATAGCTTTGTTGCAAAACCCACTAAATAACACATATTAATGAACTGGAGTAGTGCAGGAAATGCACATGTGAAGTATCAGTGTCATAATGAATAAGGCACTAGTAAGCAGGTTTAAGCACAAATAAGCAGTAGTAAGCATATGTCAGCACTAGTAAGCGTGTTTAAGTGCAGTTGCGTGGGGGTAAGCACCACCTACACAGATTAAGCAATGTGGAAGCTAACCAGATGTCAACAGTGCTTACCTCCGCGCAAACCCACTTACAACTGCTTTAAAGTGCCTTAATCACTCTGTATCCAATGGCCTGTGTTCTGCCCAGCAACAAAATAAAAAGCCTCTGCAAGGCTCGAACTCAGGACCATGAACACCATATACAAAGTGATTTGCCACTAAGTCATACCAGATATACATAAATTTGATGTTTTCAGAAACATAACATCCAGCCCAGTCATGCAACAGCACAGAAAATGTATAGCAACATCTACATGTATGTGTTTAAATATATTAATATCTAAGTGGATACAACATATCTATACACACACACACACACACACACATATATATATATATATATATATATATATAAAACTATTCAGAAATATATACATATATATATATATATATATATATATATATATAAATATATATACATGCAAATGCCATCTACACATATATATGTCAACCCCCATATGTCTACATATACACAGCAAGTTACATATATGTATGCAGATATATATTCCTGTAGGTATATACGGACATAGTTATAAATATGTAAACAAATATATATACCGATATAGGTATACATGGCCATACATCTGAAGATAGCAATGGTAGATTAACAGAAACATATATGTCCACATGCACCGTTAATGGGTTTGAGAGGCCCCAAACAATATATGTCTTGTACGAATTGGCATACCTCATTGTTTAAATACAATATTTCAAGCTGCTTATTTAGATGGGTATTTCAATTTTTTTTTTTTTTTTTAATTTTTTTCCCCCTATCCCCTACCCACTAGCTGGGCTGACCAGTACAGGCCCATCCAGTCTCTCCTCGACCCATATTTTCTTTACCCACAGTTCCACTCTCTCCCGCTTCACACATGCAGCCACCATCCCATCTCTGGTTACCAGCCCATAGCAACCACACTACCACACTTTGCCCACCCTCCACTCCTCCTCACCTCAGGATTCATCTTGTATGTTGTCCCGACCCAAGTATCTTCTTCCATATGCTGTATTCCATGCACATATGAACACAGCCATGCTTACCTTTGGAGGCATAAGGTTACCGCAAAGAAAAACACCTAATGTTTGGGTCGTCCTGCATGCGATAAATTTTATCTTGGTAATAACAATAGACTTCACGGATTGACTTTGTTTACACCAATGGTTTTATTTTTATGACACCTAATAAGAATGTCTAATTCAGGTATATGGGAAACACATAACCCTTGTATACACACGGCACTACAGGTTCCCCTCTTGATAACTAAATTATTTTATAATGAAGATGCATGCAGCACATTGCAGGACTACTCTTAACTGAATCACCTCTTTATTATAATGATAATGAAGATGCACACAGCACTTTGCAGGACCACTGGTTCCACAGTATTACTGGTTAAGAATTGTGTTGGTAATTTAAATAAACAGCTTGAAATATTGTATTTAAACAATGATAAAATGGTTGCTTTTAATAATGAAAGATGTCTTTCTGAAGAAGTCTTGATAATAAAAAGACGAAAGCGCTAAATAATACAAGAGTTTCGGGTGTTGTCTCTTCAATTCATTTTGAATTCATTTTGAATGCTTTTGTGTCACAGAGTTATCTTCATTTTGCAGTGTGGTTTGGTAACACGCACATATATATAAATATATATATATATATATATATATATATATATATATATATATATATATATATATATACACACACACATATTATACATGTGACTACACATACACAAGCAGACATATCTACAGTAAGATACTTATGTAGTAGGTGCACACAATATGGTACAGCCACTATGTTGCAGTTAACACCCTCATACCTAAACACTGGATGAGCCACACATACAAATGACATTCGTTGCCTTCAACATATACCCACAGAGAGGTCATAGGATAAACACCTCACACATATTTGCAGAGATGGAATACCTTTATCTGTGTACTATTACAGATATATATGCCAAGTCATATAGCTGTTCAGACACTGATATCCATATCAACACAGTAATGCAACTGTGAAACAGTTATACAAATACAGTAGTCTGGAAAGGTCCACAACTGTTGCTGTCCAGGCCAAGCCCCTCAAATCGTACATTAGTAAAGACAGACTGGGCCACAGGATACCACACAATCAACAGCAAGTGATGCAGGTATAGTCCAGCACCCTCTACCTACACTCTGTACACAGTCACTAGGTGGTAAAGACTTCAGTTGACCAAATGGGATGTAACTGTTACATAACAAGGCATAACTGACACAATTACAGGCACACTGACAAACAGAACAGTCTGTATGGCAGGAGGCAGTAGGCCTGCAGTAACCCATGTTATGTAAGTAATGTCAAGATAGGCGACATGTATGGTACTGTACATCCAGATACCTTAAGGCAGCTCACCCCTGATACACCCACATGTTGTAGCAGCCTAGGTTATGTATGGTGCATCCCCCCCTAGACTCAATATTACAGGGCCATATACCACTGTTACATACACTTGCCTCTGGAGTGCATATGGGCACATAGGTATTGTGTAGGTGAAACCCACACATATATGGCCCCAGCCCCACCATATGTGTAGGGGGTACAACAGCAGTGGACTGCTGGCAGGCATGGCAGCGTGGTATACGTATATGTGCATATGTATCCTTATCTGTATATGTGTAGACATATACTAGTCTGTATATGTATATATCTGGGTGTGTATATGCATATCTACGTACATATTCACACCCATCTATATATGTTGATATGTACATGTGTAGTTATCTATATAGATATCTGGATAATCATATGTGTATATATATATATATATATATATATATATATATATATATATATATATATATATATTCACCATATGTCCTGAACATGGGGTGTAGCCCTACCTCAGCCCCTATAGTCCTACCTTCGTAGTGGAAGGGGATGTCAGGCATGTATAGCAGGTATATTAGCAGACTATTGCTACCGTAATAGGGATTGTCTTCACAGACATGGTGTGTGTGGGAGGTCACACCTGCTTTTCACATGTGCACCATTGGCTACTAACAGACATCCTAAGGACATCATAGTACAGTACTGCTGCAAGCACGTAATGCTCCTGTGGACTACAGCAGAGATATTGGCCAATAGATGTGGACATCCTGACACACTCTGTACAGTTCAGAGGTATACACAGAACACCTTACTGCAGAACATGTGGACCAAGCCTGACAATATGGATGTTAACAGCCATGTAGAGGGGTATAACACATAACGACTGGTATACATTCACCCCCATAGGTTATGCATTCGCACACCTCTGTCTGTCCTGACATATAATAACTGCTGGTAGAGAGGTGCCATGGCCACATACTACTCACTAGATATTGACATAAATCTGTACACCATCCCACTGCTCTGTCTGACATACATGACTATTAAGGGAGGCCTGGCAGCAGTACATCTGGAAAGTATCTGGACATGACACTGCACTGGGTAAGTACACTAAGCTGATAGGCATGTAACGAAGCACTGTGCAGGCTACAGGCAAACTGGCTCAACACTGACCCACATCTCCTATGGGAGAATGCACATGTACCTGCATATATAGCAGGCTCCACAGGCATGTCACAGCACAGGTTAAGATACACACGTGTGAAAGTTCATAACCACAACCAATGTGAACACAGCCACAGCCACATATGGTAAGCTAGCATAATATTACAGTATATGGACTATCTGTTCAACACCATCATCATATGTGCCACTCACGTCTGATGCCCTGTCGTGGTGCATGTGATGTGTGTGTATGGCAAAACAAACACATCAATCAATATACATACAGTGGAGCAGCATAACATCAGGGGTCTACCTGATTAAACTGTAAAAAAGCCGACAATGAGAACAATGACACACACACCAGAAGATCAACAACAACGAAACTGAGAAAAATGAAAAAAATGAGACACTGAACACACCGACATGTTAAGGGTTAAGGTAGGGGCGGACATTAGGGTCAGGGGTGCGGGGTAATAAGTGTGGTGATAGTGACGGACATTAGGGTTAGGGTGCAGGTCAGGTAAGTGTGCAATAGTGACGGACTTTAGGTTTATGGGCGGGTTAAGTGAGTTAGGGTTAGGGTGCAGGTAAGATAAGTGTGTGATAGTGACAGACTTAAGGGTTAGGGGTGGATTAAGTGAGTTAGGGTTAGGGTGTGAGTAAGGTAAGTGTGCGATAGTGACGGACCTTAGGGTTAGGGTTTGGGTTAAGGTTAGTGCATATATAGTCGTGTATGTAAGGTTTAGTGTAGGTCTGTAAGGTGTTTGGTGTGCTTGTGTTGTGTGTGTTTTTCGGAAAAGGTATTTGTTTTGTTGATTGTTGGGATTGTGGTTTGTCGGGCATGTGAAGTTTCATGTTTTTGAACTTTCGGTTTTGTGGTGTTGGTTATTTAGTTGTCTGTGTTTTGGCGTGTTGGAGTTATCAGGTAGACCCAACATCAGATAGGATGGGACCTAGGACGATGACATCTACCACAGTCTGTACACAGGCCAAGGTACATATTAACAATACACACACTGTCGGCATTCACCATAAGTACACAGACCTCAGTACTGTACAAACAACCACAGAATATCCAGGTCATCTCATCAAATATAACCCCTACTGTACATAACATGTGTAGTAGTCTGATATCTCACTGGCTTGTTATCAGATATGATGACACTAATGATGGTGTACAGCACATATGCACCTCTTAATGCATGACATATGTACAAAGATTGACAGAGTTGTGGCTGGAGGCACATACACAGGGCCAATATTGACATGTTGTTGTGATAACCTCATACACTTACTGTTGTAACAGGGTCTGTTGCAACATATGTCCTATGAGGAATATGAGGTCAGTAACTGTCACGGCTTTCACTATCTACAGACTGCAATCCTCACACTACCTTCTGCAGTTCACAGATAGATGTTCTGTGGGTAACACATGACACCAAAGGCACAACATGATGCCCAGTCTGCAGATGACCCTACAGATGGGGATTCCTCATACACATAGAACTGACATGGCAGGTATTAAAACATGTAGAACAGCCATATCCACACACACACACACACACACACACACACACACACACACACACACACACACTGTTAAACCAACATTACTCCAAATGCAGTATAGCAGCACTTACAGTCTGTAGTCAGGTCAGGCACATCCCCTTCCTGTGTGTTGCCTTGTTTCTACAGTGTATGTTGTTAGAGGTAAATCCCCAATCCATCTGAGATGCTGTTTGCCAAACAGATCTAGTACCTGCTCACAGTGAATGAAAAGGGACAACACCAACATGATGTTCCTAGATATTGGAGTGTGTTTCCATGCAATTGGCTATGGGAATGTTACCACAGCTGTTACTCGTGCAATCAGCTATTGGAGGGTTGCAATATGTGCAGAGGCCATCAGCTGATCATGAGCATCACTTAAAATGCACATGCTGCTGCCTAAGAAAAGCAGGTGTAGGTCGCCACATCCACCAGTGAGGGAGTGAGAGAGGCAGACAGAGGAATTGACAAGTCAGGGAGGGGTGGGAGAGTAAAACCTAAGCATCTTTGTGTCACATGCCTACCAGCACAGGGTATCAAACCCCAGACGACTATGCAGTGCTATGACAGTCCTATGCAGTTACTGGATGTGCTACATAGGTTACCTGTTGTGGAGTGCTCAGAACATATATGTGATGGTGAGTGACATCTGCAACAGGGATATGGTAGCTATACAATAGGTGACGTACACGTGCCTGTCCACATGAACAGGTGCCAGCGTCAATATAGCCACACTCTCACAGGGATGCACACACATTGACACACTTGCCAGGGCCAGGGATACAGCTCATCACTAGTGAGATTCCCACAACACATTATTGTGCAGGTATCCCATGCACCACATGGGTCATACGGAGGTTATATGGGCAAAAGGTATGGGGAGGTGTCTGGCATCAGACAGCATGCTTCAGTATGCCACTGGGGGTTGTAGTGAGTGTAGATGTGATCATATGCATCATACAACACACACACAAACACAGGATGGCAGTACTGACATGCATGGGTGCATTTCTGCATGGGTATGTGGTGGTCGAATATGCCAGATGGCTATACAAGGCTAGGTGATGGGTATACCTTGGCATTAGGCCACATGACAATGGTCTGCATGGTGGCTCAGGGCTGTGGTTTCTGTATTTGCCCACACATGTGGGTATTGTATTCGCCATCCAGTCACCTGGGTAACTATTGCGTGTGGCCAATGCTGTGCATCACTTGACATGTATGTGTTCCTTAGTCCATGACATGGACAGTGTCTGGGATGTGCACACCTCC
Organism: Protopterus annectens; assembly: GCF_019279795.1. NCBI lineage: Eukaryota > Metazoa > Chordata > Ceratodontiformes > Protopteridae > Protopterus > Protopterus annectens. The sequence goes on along the minus strand of NC_056726.1, from coordinate 1,858,804,117 downwards.
AACATGCATGTACAGTGACATGTGGACCTGTACCTTGGGTGTCAGGCCCATGTTGTGTACACAGATTATCATCAGTTGTGCCAGTCTTGGCCACCTGTAGCAAGAACTGGTAATGGACAGCAGGCTACCCCTGCACCTACATTGATAGCATGCTAACAACATTCCCTGATGTCAGTGGCATCTGTCTATACAGGGCATGTTTTCAGGCATGGTATGTCCTTTATGGGTCACATGTGATGGCACCACAGGTGCTGCAGGTGTCCAGTGGGGAACATGGGGAAGGCGCACTGTCTGCATGTATGTGCCTATTGGGCAGATGGACAGGGTGCCATGCCCTCTGTAGGCCACCACATTCACTCCATAGTTAGTATCAGTCGCCAACATGCAGTGTACTACACACATATTGGCTGTTGCCTCGGCATATGTATGTGTGTACGAGACATGGGATGAGAGTGTGCTCTGGGTAATACTGGGGTTGCTAACTGCGATTGCCTGGCCTAGATGTCACATGTATGGGTATGGATTTGCATGCCAGCCTCTCAGCTATTTCACATCTGTTATCCCTGTACAGTGGACATTATGATATATACTATGGCCACCATATAAGAAATTTGCAAATTCCACTCTACAGTGAGCCCAGGTGTCACACACTCATACTCAGCATACGTGTTACAAATACACACACACCTGGCATGTCTGGGTGTAAAACCCCTACCTAATTAGTTTATTACACTACAGCACTACACAGTTATAGTACACGCCATGGAGATTACTGGAGTACTCCTTCCCCAAAGATGTACATCACATTGGCTGACATCAGCAGGATTGCCAAAGTAGGCCGTTTCAAATGTACTGAGTGTGACTAACCTAAAATGCATTGCTCCCCACACAGACATTGAAACACACACAAAACATCTGCGACTGACATGTGTGGGTATAGAACCCCTAACAGAGTTCTACATCATGGAGCTGTTATAGGATGCACCACAGGGATTACTGGAGAACTCTTTCCCCAAAGGTGTATTTCACAATGAATGACATCGGCAGGATTGCCAAAGTAGGGCATTTGATATGTACTGAGTGTGACCAGCCTAAAATGCATTGCTCTCTACACAGACATTGAAACACACACAACTGATACATGTAGGTATAGAACCCCTGACAGAGGTCTATATCACACTACAGCATGGAGCTCTTATAGGACACGCTACAACAATTACTGAAGAACTCATTCCCCAAAAGTGTATTTCACAATGAATGACATTGGCAGGATTGTCAAAGTAGGGCATTTGACATGTACTGAGTGTGACTTGCCTAAAATGCATTGCTCCCTACACAGACATTGACACACACAAAACATCTGCAACTGACATGTGTGGGTATAAAACCCCTAACAGAGGTCTACATCACACTCCAGCAGTACACAGTTACAGCACACACTACGGAGATTACTGAGCTACATTCTTCCTAGAGGTGTATTTCTAGGTGGATGACATCAGCAGCCTTGCCAAAGTAGGGCATATGAATTGTGTGGAATGCGACTACCCTAAAAAGCATTGCTCTCTACACAGACAGGCACACATACTGTTGCCATTCTATCACATTACACAGTTACAAGACACACTATGGAGAGTACTGGTCTATAACCTTCCCAAAGGTGTATTTCTAGGTAGATGACATCAGCAGCCTTGCCAAAGTAGAGCATATGAATTGTATGGAGTATGACTACCCTAAAAAGCATTGCTGTCTGCACAGACAGGCACACACACACAGTTACCAAGGCTGGGGTTAGAACTCCTACCTAACTAGTGTATCACACTACAGCAGGATGCAGTTATAGGACATGCCATGGAGATTACTGGGACACAGCTCTCCCAAAGGTGTATTTCATGGTGGATGACCTCAGCAGGCTTGTCATAATGGGGCTATGGGGAGGGCAGTGTGCGTGCATGGGCCATAACCCATTCATCTAGGGGTTGACATGCCACATGCGGGCACAACCTGGGTCACATTTCACAGGTACGTATATACAGCTGCCAGATGACTACTTCCTTGTACAGTCATGTTGCACAGCTGGCACATGCACCATACACTGTGTAATGCTGACAGATACCAGTGGCTAGTATCTGCAGTGAGTGACATCTGACCCTCGCGTGGTTGTGGCCCTTTGGCTGTGTGATGGGTGGGACAGGCCTGGATGGCTCCTTGTCACAGTCACCCTCTTCCACACATCTATATATGTCTACCTTTGGCTTATTATAGTGTGTTGTCCTTACATATATGCCTGTATTCCAATCTAATGTGTGTGCAAAGCATGACTGGTGCATACTGAAGAGTGTCTGCACTAACATCGGCGGCCGCCAGATATGTCTGGTCCACTGGTGTTTGCAGACATGGCCTTCATGTGTTTAAGTGTGAGAGCATGCCCCGTATGACCTTTCAGTATGGTGTTGACTAACATTGCCTCCATTTCTCTAAGTGTGTGGGCATGCCCATTAAGGCCGTCTGTATTGAATGTGTGGATCGAGTCCAGGTAGTTTGTACTGCATTGCTGACCTTTGTATTGTACACTTAGAGGTAGCATGCTGTCTCTGCAGGGTATCAGTCGATCATTTGGCATGGACTGTTACTACATTTCTGCATAGGATGGGGGGGCACACCTGACTATTTCTACATTTCTACATCGGATTGTGGGGGGCACACCTAACTGTTACTATATTTCTACATAAGATGGGGGTGCACACCTGACTATTTCTACATTTCTACACAGAATTGTGTGGGGCGGCACACCTGAATGTTACTATATTTCTACGTAGGATGGGGGGCACACCTGACTATTTCTACATTTCTACACAGGTTTGGGGGGAACATCTGACTGTTACTACATTTCTACGTGGGCTGGGGGGCACACCTGACACTTGTACACATTTGCTAGGACTGTACTGGTATGTTGGGTACTCCATTACGGTCTGTAGTCTTACCTATTGTGCTGACTAGAGGCATACCAGTGTACTACAGATCTTAGCTTTTAATTACCTACTTATTATTTTCTGACTTCCTACCCTTCAGAACTGACATCCCACTGCCTGACCTGCTGTAGCCGGTCTGTGTAGGCCTGGGGGGGGTGGGTAGAGCAGTGGCGGCTGGTAACTTCAAATCAAAGGGGGGCTGCAGGAGGTAGCTGAATGTGTGGGGTCAATGGGAAGGGGTGCTGCCAACTAGAAAGTGGAGGAGCTATGCTCAAAACCACAAAAACTAACTTTAATTAAATATGCTGCCCTGGGTGCCAAACCCTAATTATGAGAGTCCAATCAAGACAAATAAAGTATAAAAGAATAAAAATATTTCAATGCATTGGCTGCATGACAGCTTACTTAATATCTAGATGGAAACAAAAAGGTTGTGAGGCATGAAAAAATAAATTACTTTTTAAATACATTACTGGAATTCCAGTCAAAATCAAGTATAAGAAAAACAAGCAGCACTCAACTCAAACTGGTTCTCCTTGCACTGCAGTTCTAATTATAATTTATATTCAGCTTTATTAAAGTACCAAGTAACATGCTGAAAGTAGCAATCTCTGTGATGCCCTCACTTGTAAAAAGGTTTCTTATCCAAAAAAGCCCTGCTGCCTGACATCTATCTACTGGTTTAATGGGGAAAACATGATCAAAGTAAAAAATGAAAAGCAAACAAGAAACAAGCTCAAGATACATTTCTTAAAGGATTACTGTACAGGTTATGGACCACACATGAATGGCATTCTGTTTAGTTTATGGGTAAAGCCCTCAGAGATCACTGGAAGTCTCCAACAAGTGTAATGAGCCTCTTAAAATAATGTAATCCTGTCTTTTATTACAAATACTGTCATATGCATTTCAATACCCAACGCTTATACATTATCTAGTTAAGTATTCTCTGCATGGCAACAACAGAAAGGCTTTCAATGTTGGCAATTCTTTAACAGTATGCTTATTAAAGCTTACTTGCATGTTATGATCTCAGACAAGCTTATCTGATGGTCATTAAAGCATTGCTACTTAAAACACAAAGCAACAGGCACGCTCCGAGTAATAAGCATAAATCAACAGTACAAAGATATGACAGAAACCAGACCATTCTGCAAAATCAAGAACAGATGAAAAGCCACTGTAGTACTTGTGTCTGCCTTGGATGGGGGATACCCTGCACATTTACACCCTGCACATTTACACTGCATAACTGCTCCTTGCCTTGCTTGGACACATCCAGAGTCACTACATGGGGGAGTGGGGTGCAACAAGTATGTCACAATTTGAAATGTCTCTGGCTGACTGTGATGGCCCTGACACATTTGTCATACCTCTCAACCTCAGAGCAAGAAATATGGACAAAGCCATACATAGACGTGGGACAAAGGCCCAAAAATAAGGACAATTTTTAAATATTGCTCTTCTAAACTTAGAAAGATAATAGAATAGCAGGTCTTGCAATAGTATATAAATTTTCTGAAGGATATGAAATCTGAAACTCAAATGTCTCATTATTTTCTAACTTCAGTCTTTAATGATTTACCACTAATTTGCCAAAAAAAAAAAAAACACAATTCTATGAAAAATGGACCAAAAATGTGATGCAAAAGTATAAAATAGCCACACAATACAGCTGGGAACCTGTCAAAGAAGGGACACGTTTTTATTATTAGTACTGCTAACTTGAGCAGCTGACAAAATAAAAGAATCTACATGCATTTCTGAAATAAAAGTTATCTATAACTCTGATTATTACAGTTATTTCTTAATTGTAAACCCTCCATGTTTTCTTCTAAAATTGCTATTTTGCGGAGGGATTATTAGGGGAAGAACAACAATTTCAGCCAAATTCAGGGACATAATATAATTCTATAGAGCAATTTATTTGCATGTACCTCTCAACCTGTTAATGCAATAAATCTGGACAAGGCCAAATATATTGGGGGAACATATAAACAGTACTAAAAATTGCTCTTGTATAAACTAAGACAGTTGATAGAATAACAGGTCTTACTTTAGCATGCATTTTTCTGAAGGTTATGAAGTCTGAAACTCAGTGGGTCATTATATAGTGACTTAATTCCTAAATGATTTTCCAGAAAACCAAATTTTATGAGGAACAAACCAAAAATAAGAAGCAAAAATCTATTCATTCTGTGAAAATCTGGACAGTTGGGAGGTATAGTTCAGCTGGGGTGTCTGAGTTTGCCACCCTTCCCCCTTACAAAATCATAGTCGAATGGAGCCCTCCCCCCTGCAGCCATTCCAATGATCCATTACTTGGCTATTTCACTCCATTTACCATAAACACTAATGTGCATACTGCTTTACTTCTATGATGATTTGGATTTCATTTGAAAGTTTTATTTTGCATTTTTCAGCACAAACACTAAGTCATCTGCTAAACAAAGCAATGCAGTCTCACAATGAGAACAGGCTTAGCATTAAGTCTTCTCTGCCCTTGAAGCTCACATTCAGTGAAACAGCATTGAAATCCACATTCAAAGAAAATACATTTTGCCAGTGGGAGATAAAGATTAACTTTGGGCTATTTTCAAATCATAGGCCCCTTGCACATGAAACATATATGTGCTCTTTGATACACCTTCCTGATTGTACTAAATTATATTCCTTGTACAATAGAGTGCAGTTGTTAGACGGCATTTTAAATTTATTGTTTTGAACATTTTTCCTGTAAACAATGAAACAAAATGCATGCACCAATGACAAAACTACTTAATTCAGAACATTTCCATCATAAAAGTCTACCCAACCTTCTACAGTCCACCAGTATCAGTAAATATGCACAATCTCTGAAGTAGTAAAAGTCATCTAAATAATTCCACATTAAAGAAATCTGTAACAATGAAGTGGTTGCTGCTAGCAAACAACTTTATATGTTTATTCTGGAGCATTTCTCCCCGGGCCTTCACTGAAAACAGGCTCTGTGGAACCTAGTCAGACTTTCCCAGTCAACAAATGTAAAATAAATAAAAATAAAAATAAATAAATAAATAAAATAAAATAAAATCTACAAATAAAGTGCCTGTTGCCCTTGAGGAATAAATTGCCTATGTTGCATGCATTAAAAAAAATGATAAGCTAGTAATATCGCAATAGGGACTGTATAGCAAACTGATAACAGGTTCATAGCTACTACTCTAGGTATCTTTGCCAAAAAGGACTGCAGCATCCACCCACTTTACAACACAGTACAGTATCAGCAATGGATCTATCTACTGTAGGAGTAGAACCCACAGCCTTCTGCATCAAAAGCAAGTACACTATCTGTTGTGCTATTAACAATGCAAGCAGACTCAGAATAAACAGCAATAAAGTTTTGTTCCCCTGCAGCTCTCAGCTCCTTGTAAAATCTACTCGACACGCAGTTGTATCTCTGAACTTTGCAGCACAAGAAATCTGGAAAAAGCCGACATTTATTGGGGGGGGACAAAAGCACAAAAAAAGGGACACATTTTAAACATTGCTTGTATAGTGTTGTAAAGTTGCTATAATAAAATGCTGTGTTACCACTATACATTTCTCTGCCACGTCTTTAACCCAGGGACCCTGTGCAAAACAGTCAGAGAAACATACCACTATGCCAAATCAGCTGTTTTGTGAAAGACAGAAAGACGAACTTAAATGGCTACCATTTAGTGAATTCAGTTCTCACCATAGCTGTCAACTTCTTGGCACAAAACACCTGAACAAAGCCAATAATGGGGGAATATAGCCCCCAAACATATTCAGTGAATTCAGTTCTCACTATAGCTCTCAACCTCTTAGCAAAAAACATGTGGACAAAGCCAGTAATGGGGGGAATACAGCCCCCAAACATTCAATGAATTCAGTTCTCACCATAGATAACTCTCAACCTTAGCACAAAATACCTGGACGAAGCCAATAATGGGGGAATACAGTCCCAAAAATAGGGACAAATTTCAAATATCCATGTTATAAACTTAGACAACTGCTAGAATAAACAGTTGTGTGTTACCATGTACTTTCTGAAGAATATGAAGTCTGAAATTCAAATGCCTGTTATTTTTAAACATTTAACCAGGAAACTAGTCTGACTTGGAACAAAAGACCATTTGCAGCAGAGCAGGGAGAAATGCCAGACACATCTTTGTAAGATGGGAGGACATGCTGACATCACACAGAAGGCACCCCAACCAAGAATCAAACCAGAGAACCTGTAGCTATTAGGCAGCAATGCTACCAGTGCACCACTGCACTACAGACTTTACAAGGAAAAATGTAGATACAGAAACCACAGATTTTATGAGGAACAGAACAAATATGAGGCAAAAGTCGGCAATTTTTTTTTTAGAAATGGTGGTGGATATGGAATTCAAGTACTTGCCACCTGCATCCAAGGTACAGGGTTTAAGCCTGAGTATGTTATAAAGCTTTTTTTTATTGTTTCACTGCACTTATGTACTGTTTTAAACTGTTTTAACATTACTTAACTGTAAACTGCTTTTTCATACTGAGAGTTGTATTTTCTGTTTGTGATTTCTGTATCCGAACCTTTATGTGCATTTTTGTCTGTTAAAAGCATTTTCTAGTCTGCTCCTTGATCTGTTTTAAACTTTCATTTAGTGGTTACAGCTAGGAACTGTAATTTTTCCCATCCACCCACCCACCCTCCCTACTGTTGTGTGTTTTTATACTTGGTGGCTTTGCAGTTGCCTGCCCATACTGTATATTTGATCTGTGACACTCCTCCCAGTCTAGTGTCATTAGATCACTCACTCTAATAGAGAACATTTGTGAAGGCCAACCCACTCAGATTCTTAACATTGAATTAACTTCTGTTCCAGGTTTCTCCATTTCCACTTTACTGGAAAAAAAATTCTAAGCTTGCTTTCCCCCTTTCCTGTGCAGATACAGATTTTCTGTGTCCAGGACTGTTTGTGAGCTCCTAAGCCCCCCCCCCACACACACACTTAACTGGAGTTAAACTATTCCTGGCACCATAAAGTCTGTTTTTCAAAATTTCCCTTGCAACTAGCCAGCTTTTTAGTTTTAGCACTCATCTGTTTCTTTGATCTCAGCACTTGTTCAGAACTCATTGTAAGCACTAAATAAGTCACAAATTACTACAGCACTCAACTTTCCTCACTTGTCTAGAGAAAAACAGTTTTTAGTATTTAATAAATAATCACATATTCAGGCATGTCTAAAGGTCAGCTCCCAGTGTTTTCTCCTGTCTACCTGATGAATCTGGGCATCTTGAGACAATGCAGCAATTGCCTCATGTACGCAGACAACCCTCTCCTCTTACCACCCAACACTATGACCTGTGACAGATGCACTTATATAGCCAAACTGGAAGCAAAGCACTATTTACCAAAGACAGGCCTAGACAGTCAAGAGGAGAAGGTAAACACTTGCACCGCACCACACTCATCACATAGTCCCTCAAAATATACAGGACCAAAACACACAAACAGAACCACAAAACACACACCTACATTCGCGGAGCCTCTCTGTACTAATCTGCCCAAACAACAGAGACCTCCAAAGCAGAAATGCAAGCAACCTCCACCTCCCCAACACATCCCAAATGACACATAGCCCACATACTCAGTGTGTCACTCAACTACAGCCCATAAGGCATAACATAGCCAACACTCTAGTCATAGGTGACTCTATAGTCAAGCACACTGATGTTCCACTCACCAGGCTAAACAAGGAAAAAGTTACTGTCAGCTGCTTGTCAGGTGCCAGGATCCGCCACATAATGCATGCACTCAGGTCACTCCACAACAAGTACAAATATGACTCTGTCATTGTCCATGTTGGTGTGAATGACCTGAGATGTACCTCCCTGGACTACATGAAAAGAGACATGGAGGAGCTCTCTGATCTTGTAGCCCAGGCAGGTATGACCCTAGCCCTGAGTAGCATCCTGCCATCACCCAGAATGACACCACAGTACAAGGACAAAATGATTGACTTTAACAATTGGCTAAGCTTCTGGTGTAATTTTAAGGGGATCCAGTATCTGTCTGCCTGGGATGACATGATCGACAGAGCACGCTGCTTTGCCAGAGATGGCCTGCACCTGTCGCCCTTGGGATTCCAGATACTGGCAAAGGCTCTTGCCACCCCTATAGTGCCTTTTTTAGGCAAGGTTCAAATGACAAATTCACCACTGTAACAGGTACAAGTAAGCAACATCTGAGGGTAATGCTACTCAATGCTAGAAGTCTAAACCTCAAAATGCACTCGCTCGAGGCACTCCTTAAAATGGATAACATTGACATCTGTGCAGTGACAGAGACCTGGTTCAAAGCTCCAGAGAGCACCCCTGCATTACCAGGCTATAATTCATACCACACCTTTCGGCCACCAAACCCGGACCGAAACACTAAAGGTGGAGGCGTGTCCATATTCATTAAGGATATCCACACCTCCAAGCTAGTTGAAAAGCATAATGCATCCGAGATTATCCAAGTTCAACTAACTCTGGGCAAAACCGCAATCCAGATTGTAGCTTGCTACAGAACCCCCACCATGCCCCAGGATTCCCACTCCTCTTTTCTTGATACACTGTAAAATATTAAAGTACAACCCAACACTCTAATAATGGGTGATTTCAACTACCCTACCATTAATTGTGAAAACTACTCATGTACCAACTCTTTTGCTCAACGTTTTCTGGAAATCATCAATTCCAACGCTTTGGATCAACTTATCCACACCCCCACCAGAGGCAGCAATATCCTAGACCTGGTCTTCACCAGCATGGGTGACCAGTGTTCCACACCAGAGGTCAGCTCTTCGTTGGTCAGATCCGACCACAAGCTAATCACCCTAGACATCCACATCCCACTCCCACCCCCCATTAGGAAAACAACTGTAAAACATTTCTCCAAAGCCAACTTCACGCTTCTTAAGACAGAAGTGGCAAACTTCATGACACCCATGCAGATGGACAATAGAGGTACAACTGCTGAATCCTACACAAATGCACTTTATAAGCACTTACACGAGTGCATGGATCGTGCTATCCCTAACAGAACCAAGATGCTATCCTCCAAAAAAGGAAGCCAATCTAGTGCTCTTCTGCCATAAACAAACTCTACAACAGAAGAAAGAAACTGTTGCAAAAGAGTAAAATCCACGATTGGAGGAACTCCCTGGTCAGCCTCAGTAAGAAGCTGAGATCCCTCCTAAAATCCTCCAAAGCTAGTTATGAAAACAAAATTGCCACTGATTCTAAAGACAACCACAAAGCATTCTATAGCTATGTTAAAAATCTCAATGGCAACACTCAGATCTGCTCTGAGTTACAGCACAATGACACTAAATATACAGAACCAACTGATATTGCCAACATCCTGGCAGATAGGTTCAGTGCTAACTTTACCCCCCTCTCACCCCGTAAAGGGCCCATCTTTATACCAGAAGAATGCAAAGTTCCTGTAATCACGGCTGCACAGGTAAAAACTTCACTCTCCAAAGCCAAGAACACAGCATCCATGGGACCTGACAACATCCCAGGCTGCCTTCTACATGAACTACAGAATGAACTGGCACCCCACCTAAGTACCATGTTCAATCATTGCCTCACCTCAGGCTTTGTGCCCATTGAATGGTGCACCGTGACAGTTATCCCACTCCACAAAGGGGGGGCCACAACAGACCCCAGGAACTACCGCCCCATTAGCCTGATGAGCCTCGTCTGCAAGGCCATGGAACGTATCATCATGGAACTCATAAACAAAGACATTGGAGATCTCCAAACCCTGGACTTCACACAGTTTGGGTTTGTAAAAGGCAGATCATGTCTCCTAAACCTGATAGACTTCTTTGAAATAGTCACCAAGGCCATGGATGAGGGTAAGGTGGGTCACACAGCCTATCTAGATCTCACCAAGGCATTTGACACCATCCCCCACTCTGGAAGTATAGATAAACTCACTAAACTAGGTATAAATCCCTATGTCACAAGATGGGCTGCCAACTGGCTTACTGAAAGAACCCACACTGTGAAAGTAGCAGACTCTAAATCAGGCTTCAGACCAGTGACAAGTGAAGTACCACAGGGTTCAGTCCTGGGTCCTCTCCTGTTTGGTATCTACTTCTCTGAAGTGCAGGCTAACATAGAAGGTCTTTGGCTAACTAAATTCACAGATGACTGCAAACTAGGAGCCATAATTGAAACTCCTAACGATGTGGACATCCTACAAAAGGGCCTCACTGAGACAGATGCCTGGTGTCAAAGACATGGTCTCAAGCTCAATGCCAAAAAGTGCATTGTCATCCCCTTTGGTAAAAATTCTGTACCCATGAACTACCACACAGGCGGTAGTCTACTTAACACCAAAAGTGTGATAAGAGACCTTGGGACACAGGTGGACAGTAGTCTCTCCTTTGATAATCACATCGCCAAAGTGGTCAGGAAATCCTTCTACGTGGCACACCTCATCGCAAAAGGTTTCTCATCCAGAAAAAAAGATGTCATTGTTCCCCTCTACTCATCACTCATTAGACCCATTATAGAATACAACACCCCTTTTGGTATGTACCTCACAAGACATCTACAACAACTGGAAAGGCCGCAAATTTACCTCACAAAGAGGATTACTGGCCTCAAACAGATGCCTTACACAGACCGTCTCAAAAAACTCCAGCTTTACTCCGTCGCATATCCCCTACTCAGAGGCGATCTCTGCCTAACATACAAAGCTATGTCAAATCCAGAGCTGTTGGACATGCTCCACTTAAAGAAATCCCAATCCCTCCGAGCTACATGCTCTAGGGACCTAAACCTTGTCACCACAATAAACAGAACATGCTGGAGGGATAGATTCCTGTCCCAGAGACTTCCCATACTCTGGAACAGACTACCTATCTATGTCAAACAAAGCTCTTCATTAGCACTCTTCAAGAAAAAGCTTGATGACCGGATGGGTAGTAGGAAATTCACTCCGGGGATCACTTCTGTGAATCTGCATAACATGGGCACAATAAAATAATTTTCTTGGGTGGCGAAAGCCAGGGTACCTTCTTGGCAAGGCTTGTATAGGCCCTAGGGCCAATAGCCTAGTACCTACCTATGAACCTATGAACCTATCTCTACCCACCACCATTTGTTCTCTCTAGCCACCAGTATATAGTAACTGGGGCAATTACACACACACACACACACACACACACACACACACACACACACACACACACACACACACACACACACACACACACACACACTCTTCATCCAGCAGTATAAAAGCCCAAAATCCAGCCAGCAATATAAAACCTTCACCTACCAGCTGTAAAAGCCCAAAATCCAGCCAGCGAACAAATGAACACCTACCCAGTTTCATGAAGCAATCCAAATCCAGCCAGCGACCGAATGAAGCAAGCCCACAATCCAAATCCAGACAGCGACCGAACACCTACCTGAAGTCTTTGTCCAGCAGTAATCCATGAACGAAGCCCGTGCAGTGAAAGTCCTGCGAGAGCAGCTCAGTCATCCTCATTGGTTCTGCCTGCAGCTGAAGCAGTCCGGAGCTCCTCTGTTCTGTGGGGTCATCACCGCACAGATTCCTGGGTATCTCACAGCAATAATTGCTGGGTACCTCTTTGTCCATATCTGGACTGCTGATAAAGACAGTCTGTGTACTCTTGTGTGTCCGTGCATGTGCAGAGGAGTCAGGACCTGTGATTTTGTTTTCTTCTGTTTTTGTTTTTTGTTTTACAGATTTTTCTTTTGTTTTTTCTAGGTGGGAGGGTTGCAGTTCGGCAGTCCAATAGCATGAGCCGCCCCTGGGAGGGGGTACCCATAGGCCTCATTTAGAGGCCATAGCACAGCCTTTGTTTGTGTTTGTCTACACCTGTCCTGCTGGCTTTGACTGTTGTTGGGTATGTGACCCCCCCCCCGACTGGTAAGTGTGAGTCACTTACCTTGTGGGTGTCCCAGTACTGAGGGTGGTGCTGCAGGACTGCCTATGTCAGATGCACATAGTACACTCCCTACACATGGTTAGGCACAGGTAGTGTAATGTTTGGCATCTCTTTTACTGTATTATGAGAGTCAGAGAAAGGTGTTATTCCCTGGGTCCCTCCTGTGTCAGTGTATGTGCTATGCATTGCCTCTTTGCCAAGGCCAGGGCATACTGGGCATGCTTCCTTCTGCCTACTGGGGCAGGCTCAGGTTGTTCCTCCTCTGAGTCACTCTGTGCCTGTGCAGGCCTTGGCAATGGTGGGGGGCTGTGTGGCCCTGCCCCGTGCTGTTCCTGCTGCAGCTGTTTCCGCAGGATCATATTGTGTAGCATGGCACATACAAGGACAATTTGGGTTCATGTAGCTGGTGAGTACTGCAAGGCACACAGCGATACCACACCAAAGAAGATTTATTACATAAAGCTTTCGGGTCTACACCCTTCATCAGTATAAAGCAATAACATTACTACAACATTTAAATAGGAGAAATCATACAATTACATGCTTCAGCCCATTCCACTACTTAATAATCAGCTAAATCTTAAAAAGACAACACATCAAATAAAATCATATTAAAATTAATATGCTGTCTGCCTATAATATTATGAAATATAGAACTTCATGCATAAATATATAAAAAATGCATAATAATATACTATCATACTAAAAATACCAGAAGAGTGGTTATTCGAAACAGCTTATTAATAAAGCAATTGAGGAAGTGAAGGGGGAAAGGCAGACCAAATTTAAACCAGTTTTACTGGGAGGTATGACAATGTATGGAGATAGCCCACGTAAGGATGTGAAGTCAGTTAGATATTTAATGACTTATAATTTGAATACACGTAGTGTGAGCACTATAATAGAGAAGAACTGGCCAATTTTACTAGCTATGCCTGACGTAAGGTCTATTGTGGGGGATAAACCTAGCTTTGGATTTAGAAGTGCTGAAACATTAAAGCGGAAATTATGTTATAAAGATTTCCGAATAAAAACTAGAATAGTGGATAGGGTAATGGGCACAAGGAAATGTTATAACTGCTCTTGTTGTAATGATTTATATGAAGGAGAAAATATTTTTAAGCACCCCACTAATGGTGAAGTTTTCACATTAATGACAATGACAGCTTGTAATGAGGAAAGGGTGGTTTATTTGGCTACGTGCACACTATGTGCATCTTTCTATGTGGGCAAAACCATTAGAAAGTTAAAAGAAAGAATAGTCGAGCATAAATCAGAGATTAGGAGAAAAATATTGACAAACGCTTTGAGTAAGCACATTATGGACAAAGGTGAAAAGCATGTTTTTAGATTTAGAGTATTGGCTGTAGTAGATATTAGCCTAAGGAAGGGAGATATAAATAATTGTTTAGAGTTAAAAGAATTAGAATGGATTATTAGGCTTCAGGCTGATGTGTCTCCTGGTTTGAACAACGCTGTCAGCCTAAAGCCTTTATTGATGAAGAGGCAAAGGGAAAGGTTATGAAATGTATATATTTATGCATGTTTATTAAATGTGTGCTTTTTATAAGAGTGTGTACATATGTACGTATATGTATGTATATATTTGTTGGTGGATGCATGGTTGTATATGTGTTTGCATATATGCATTTACACATTTTAAAATATTGTATATAATAGATATGTGTAATATATTTTCAATTGTATGGTATTTTTAGTATGATAGTATATTATTATGCATTTTTTATATATTTATGCATTAATTAAGTTCTATATTTCATAATATTATAGGCAGACAGCATATTAATTTTAATATGATTTTATTTGATGTGTTGTCTTTTTAAGATTTAGCTGATTATTAAGTAGTGGGATGGGCTGAAGCATGTAATTGTATGATTTCTCCTATTTAAATGTTGTAGTAATGTTATTGCTTTATACTGTTGAAGGGTGTAGACCCAAAAGCTTTATGTAATAAAACTTCTTTGGTGTGGTATCGTTGTGTGTCGTTTGCATTTGGCAGTAGCACCATTGTTGCTTCAGTTTGAGTACTGCAAGGCTTCACCGGATGTGTCCAGGCACTGTAACCATGACTTGAGCATCCCAAACACATGTTCTACTATAATTCTGGTCTGTTCATGTGCCTCATTATGGAGTTCTTGTTCGGGTGTGTGTGTATTTCTGATGGGCGTCATCAGCCACAGCTCCAGTGCGTGTCCAGCATCCCCCACTAGGTTACCATGAGGGATGTCCCCATTGGTAAATCTCTGGTACAGCTGCATCAGATGACAGATGTGGGAATCGTGATAGCTTCCAGGGCAGCCAGCACACACGTTCATTATTATGCCCTGGGCATTGCACATGACCTGGCAGCTTAGACCCTACCCCGCTCACTGGGTGGTGCTTCGATGTGTATGTGCGTGCAGTCTACAGCACCCACTACCTTAGGGTATTCTGCTATTTGGTGGAACAGTTGAATGTTGCTGGCCAATGCCTCACGGGTGTTGGGGAAATATACGTGCTCACCGACATGTGTTAACATGACATTGAGGAACTGGTGGAGTGCCCTGGATGCTGATACCTGTGAGATCCCCATCATATCCCCAGTTCGCCTTTGGAAGGTACCTGTAGCTAGTATTCTTAGGCCTACACATACCTTGGTATCCACTGGGATGGGTTCCCCTCTGTTAGTTCTGTGTGTCAGGCATGACCGGCACAGCTCAACAATTTGCTGTAGGAGGACCCTGTCCACCCTATAGCGCTCCATTATCTCCAGCTCAAGTAGCCCCTGGTAGGTTACCCTGGGTCTGTACACTCTTCTCTATCTCTTCACTCTGGGTTGGTGGACAGCATTCATATCCTCACCACCCTCAGCATCTTCCAAAAGTTGTTGAATGATAGCTATTCCAGCCCCTATCATTTTGCTGTAGTGAGTGAGTGTTAAAAGTTCCCCACTTGTTTACACCGGTGGTGTAGAGTTTGGGAAAAAACAGAGGGGAAGGTGTTTGCATAGTTTAAATGTAGTGTACTGGGCTGGGCTGGTCTGCTGCCTGTGTAATTGGCTGATTCTGATACATTTCACCTGCCAGCTAAGCTAGTTCTCCATGATTACCTTCCTACTGCTGTTTTCCCTTCCCATTGCCTTCCTGTTTAAGCCCGTGTGTGCACCGCGCAAACACAGTGCTCAAATATGCACACTGCTGCTATTTCCTGGTTTAACCTCTTTTTTCTTCCTGTAAAACCTGGTGTGGGGGGCGCACACCCGCTTAGGCAATGTTAAGAGTGCTAGGCAGATTTAGACACATCCCCTAGCTTAGCTGTGCTAAGCTAGGAGCAAACCCGAGCCACAGGGCTCCATTCCGCTTACAGTATGCCTGACACCCCCCCCATGATGTCACCTACCTCCTAGGCTTGCATCAAGCTATTCCTACTCTTACACTGTTGGGACCTGACTCACATGCTGGGGAAAACTGGGATTCACTATCCTTCCTCTCATTTGCATAGGATTGCCTGCTAATGCATAGTTACATGTCTCACACAGAGCCTCCCCCCTTAGCAACCACTACTCACTGGCCAGGTTGTCTTCTGCCTGCCATTGACTTGCATGGCAGAATAGTGATTTTAGTTAGAATGCTTATTTTAGGTTTATTTTATTATTTTCCCCCAGATCCCGTTTGCGCGCTGCTGCCCTACGCTTAAACAGCCTAGATCGGCTAAAAAAAAATAAATAA
This sequence comes from Protopterus annectens, assembly GCF_019279795.1. Lineage (NCBI taxonomy): Eukaryota > Metazoa > Chordata > Ceratodontiformes > Protopteridae > Protopterus > Protopterus annectens. The sequence goes on along the minus strand of NC_056726.1, from coordinate 1,858,787,451 downwards.
AAGTTGATTTTTGTATTTTTTTTTTTTCAATGCCAATGGCCTTATAATTGGCCATTGGCATGCTTACTACATGATATGCAGTCTTTATTTGGGGCTGTCACAGCTCCGTTTTGGATTTTGCAGAACTGTACACGGTTACTAACCGAGTACTTTTCTGCAGATAGCACTAGTCTTGCACGGACTGTTGCAAGCATCCTGGATTGCAACATCACCTCATTTGCATAGATTTCTCCTGCAAATGGGGTGATTTGCATACCAGGGCTTAGTCTGTGCAGGATTAGTGCAGGAGCACTCATGCACACCCCTGCAGGCTGTTCCTGGATCGCACTGCAGACATATTGCCTGCTTGAGCTCCTCCACAAGCTTTTGAGAATCCGGGGGAGAAAGTAAACAGTTTTCTGGATACTACATTTACAAGCTGATAAGGAATTTGGTTTAAATGATAAAGTTTCTTTAAGACCTAAATTGAAACAGAGGAGTTTATTTAGATGACTAATTAGTGTATTTAACTATGATGTTCACATGACTTTTACATTTATCATCATTGGTTGCTTTTAATTTTAAAGATGTGTGTTTTTAATACTTTTATGGTCTGATGAAGCAGTATATATATATATATATATATATATATATATATATATATATATATATATATATATATATCTGCTCCTACCACTGTGTATCATTAAAATCTTCTGTCTGTACAGCATTTCCTTTCCTTCATTGAATCTCTAATAAATGCAACAAACCAAATGGTTTATGAGAAAGGAGCCAAAAAAATAAATAAATAAATACCTGGACATTTTTTAAAGTGCTATATTTTGGATGTATAATGCTTCCGCAAACACCATTAACATATAAATCCAACTGTGTCCGTGCCAATGATCCTATGATCCAATGAAACACTGAGGTGATATGATAACTTTCACCCATTTTAAATTAATTTTGCTATGCCAAACCTACTATCTCCCATCCACTCATCAAGATTCCTCTTGAATAAAATGTTTTTCTTTGGAGGATGGTAACTGGTTTGCCATGTGGGTTCTGTCCTTGAGCCAGTTTGCAACCCATCTAGTGACATAGGGTTTTCATCAATGGTCTTGGTGACTGTTTCAAAGAAATCAACCAGGTCAATATCTTTATTTATGAGGTCCATGATGATCCTTTCCATAGCTTTGCAGACCATCCATGAGGCACCACCTTTTGTGGAGAGGGACCACTGTTGATCCTGTAGTAAGGCTGAGATGAACAGTAGTTTTTATGTTTGGGTTTAGCTCGCATCTGAGATGTCAGGGAGTTTGCGCTGAACCTGTCAGCTAGGATGTTGACAAAGTCTGTGGGTTCGGTGTATTATTTGTCATTTTGGACTAATTCTGAGCATATCTGGGAATTCCCAACCAGGTTCCTAACATAACTAAAGAAAGCCTTGTGATTATCCTTATATAGGTTTTATTGTATGCTCAACTCACTTTTCCAGGGATAATAATTTAATCCATTGCATTAATATCTACTTTTACACAGAATGGGAAAAGAGAATGCTGTTAGCTAACAGAAACAGCATTGCTTTAGACAGGACGTGTGTCAGAGAGTGTGTGTGTGTCTGTGTGTGTGTGTGTGTGTGTGTGTGTGTGTGTGTGTGTGTGTGTGTGTGTGTGTGTGTGTGTGTGTGTGTGTGTGTGTGCGTGCATTTGTGTGTGTGTGTGTGTGTGTGTGTCACTTTGTGTGTTTTTGCCAGCTTGCCTGCTTACGAATCTAAATACAAATGTCACAACCTACCATAACGTATTAAAATCCATCCCAAATTATACAGTAAAGGGTTATTAGTACTCAAAAATGTGCACTTTGATTGTACAACCCAGTCACCATGCCCATTGTAAATCAAGCATATAGGTTCATAGGTAAGTACAGGGCTAGCTGCCTTTGCAGTCCATTTTAAGCTTAGTCAATTTATTATTTCGTACTTGAATTAATATGCACCATTTGGTGTTAGAGTGGCCTTACCCATCCCATGGTCAGTAATTATATATTAATCCTGATGATAATGACTGGAATCATATCATAGATAAATTTAGGTAGCACATGCATGGGATAAAGCATTTAAGAGATGCCTTTGTCCTTGAATAGTACAGGTAGCAAACCTGTGATAAATTTTCTGTTTACCACCCACAGATCCAAATTGTGCTGTAATATGAACACCAATGAGCTTTGTTTTATGTACATGGGGAGTCAGATGCAGGGCAGCAGTATTCTCTGCAAGAAAAACCTGACCCTCCAAACCATTCTGCTGATGTTGTAAAACAGGTTTATATCCCTAGACCAAGTATTTCTGGTGCCATTTAAGGTGCAGTAAATCCATCAGTATTGGGTTGGAGGATACCTTGTATGCCAGACACAGATCGCCTCTTAGTGGTCTGTTACTTACCAAGTATAGTGATTGGGCTTTGAGTGATCCATGTAGGACTTATCGTTCAGGCCTTATATCCTTTTAGCAAGATATCTCTGTGGGCATTCCAGTTGTTGCATGTGTCTGCAGAGATACATACGAAAGGACACTTGGGTTCCATTTACTTTGTCAAAATGGGTGTTCATTGAATGCCCTTTCATTGACACATAAACACAGAACTACCAAAACTTTGAATGGCCACACGAACCTATAATGGATGGGAGATAGAAAATTCACCCCGAGGATCATGTCACCCTGCTAAACAGGGGTCCAGGGAAGTTAATATTGTTGGAAGAAATATCCAGGGAATTGTTTGGCTAGGCTTGTACAGGACCTAGGGACAATAGCCTACTACCAACCTATGAACCTATAAGCATATTTTTTCCAGGAGTATGACAATCTGTTTTCTTTGTTGTTGGCCAAGTGATTTTTTTTCCCCTGGGAAAAAAATGTACTTATGTGGCCACTCGAAGTTTTGGTAGTTCGGTGTTTACGTGTCAATGAAAGGGCATTCAATGAATAGCCCTTTTGACAATGTAATACAAACCCAAGTCACTTTAACTGAAAGACTGGCCTAATGAGTGCTGAAAAAAGGGTGTCAATGACATCCCTAAATCTAGACACAATCTCTTTATTTATAAGCTATGCAATACAGAAGGATTTTCTTATGACAATGGACACGTTGAATTTCAGACTTCATATCCTTCAGAACATGTATGGTAAAACCAGACCTTTTATTCTAGCAACCAAACAAAAATACTTTAAAAACTAAAAACTTAAACAAACAAAACAAAAAGAATTCCATTGGCATACATGAGCTTCATGCTAAAAACACTGATTTATTAAATATTAAAGCACAAAACACGGCAAAACACTATGACTGAGCGCTTTCACCTCAAAAGGCACCATCAGAGTCATATGTTTTCAATCAGAACACACCCTAAATACTACACATCATTTCCTCTTTTCCAATACTTTCAAAATTGTAACGCTTTTGAGGTAAAACTGCTCAGTCATAGTGTTTTACCATGTTTTTTGCTTTAATATTTAATAAATCAACGTTTTTAGCACAACGCTCATGTATGTCAGTGGAATCCTTTTATTCTAGCAACTTTCTAAGTTTATAAGAGCAATATTTACAATCTTTCCCTATTTTTGGGGTTGTGTCCCCCATTATTTTTGGCTTTGTCCAGATTTTTTGTGCCAAGAGGTTGAGAGCTATGTTTATGCGTTGAGAGTGATCCCTTACAATACCTGAAAACTGACAATCCTAAAATACCAGTTATATATGGTATACCGAATATGCATAAAACAACCACAATTCCACCAAGGAGACCCATCATAGACCCATCGTATCAGCATGGGGGTGGGCAACAGAGCCAATATCTACACATTTAGACACCTAGTTGAAAAGGTTCTGTCAGAGTCTGGTATGATTATAAAGGATACAGCTGATTTTATTACTCAGCTCTCAGATTGGTCAACTATGAACGTGCTGAGAGAAATCCATTTTGTGATTTTGAATGTGGGCTCAATTTTTACATTTATCCCCAATGATATAAGCATTGAATTAATTTGGAATTTTCTTCAGGAATTTTCTAATTATACACAAGTTAAAATGGGCATTATTTTTGATCTGCTGAACATAGTTTTGACTAATAATATTTTTCTATTTCAGTGCCAACTTTTTAAAATATAGGTGTGCATTCCCATCGCTAACTCCTATGCCAATATTGATATGTTTCAGTAGGCCAGGGCTAATTTTCTCAGTGATGCTAATCCTTATAGGAATAAGATCCAAGTGTATAAACATTTTGTTGATGACCTTTTCTTAATTTGTAATGGAACCATTGCAGAGTTTGAAGCTTTTAAAGATTTCTAAGACTGCACACTTTTTACTCTTTAAAAGTGACATTTCCAACCAAGATATTAATTTTTTAGATATTTCTCTCTCTAAGCTAATTATGGGGCAAATAGAAACCAGTATGTACAGAAAACCTGTCAGGAAAAATACATATCTGCACAGCACAAGCATGCACCCTCCCCATATCTACACTAATATAGTTAAAAATCAGTTGATGAGGGTGGCAAGGTTGAATACAAATGATGTTAAGATGGAAACATTGTTGCAAACTACTGCACAGGAATTTGTACATCAAGGCATTAAAATTAATGATGTCAACAATATTAAGCTAGACATCATTAATAAACGGACACTGTCTCTAAACCTTTATTTTATGCCTCCAAAAAAATAATACTTTGACTAGAGAGAATACAAAAACCTACAGATACACATTTACTTACAACAGGAATACATCCGATATAAAAACATTATTAGTAGATACTGCTTGATTCTTACTGATATTCCAGAACTAAGAAATCTCTTAGGTGAATCATCAAGATATAGCCATAGGAGACTCACCAACTTATAAGAAATATTATGCTGCAAGGAACAACCAACCAGTTTTTCTTACTTTACCAGCAATAAACAAGGTACTTTTTAATGCAGTAGATGTGTTCATTGTAATTCCATCTACACTGAAAAGTTTATTAAACATCCTGTAAGTGGGAAGCCTTTTACCCTGCATGCATATGGTAACTGTGATATGAGTAACCACACCTGTTTATCTATCTGTTGTAAATGCAGATCTTACAACTTAGGGAAAACAAACAGGAAATTAAAAGAAAGAATCAGTCAGCATTGTTCAGACATTCAGAGGAAGTTGTTACTGATGCGTTATATAAGCATATTAATGAAACAGACTAAATATATCTTTAAATTCTTAATATTAAAAACATTGTCACAAACACTGAGGGGAGGTAATATTAGACTTACAACTGAGCATGAAGCACTGAAGTGGATTTTCGGATTTAAAGCTCACATAGCCCCATGCTTAAATGAAGTGGTTACTTTAAAACCTCACCTAAAACAATTACATAATCAAGTCCATTAACTGTACTCTGTCATGTGACTGGTTCATTACTAATATAATTGTGTTGTAAGAATTACCTTTGTTATTTACCTGATGAAGCCTTAGGGTGAAAGTGTCTCTGCACTTGCATTTTATTACAACTGTTTTAGCATCTTTATTAAACTGTGTATTTCACTTGCTCATGGTTCCAGTTACTTTTCATGTTGGAAGTGTATGAGAGAGAGAGAGAGAGAGAGTGAACAGTAAGATCAACTGAGCCATTATTTTACACTCACTAAGCAGTGATTTTGTTGTTTAGCGAGTATAAAGTAAAAAGAAAAGAAACTTAAAATAACAGTGTGTGTGTGTGTGTGTGTGTGTGTGTGTGTGTGTGTGTGTGTGTGTGTGTGTGTGTGTGTGTGTGTATACGTCTGTGAATGAGAGTGTATGCATGTATGAAAGCAAAAAGATTGTGTGTGTTCTGGACAGTGAAGAGTGAGAGCGATCCCTGGCAGCAGTTAAGAGTTCTGCATACCTCTTGACCTATTACCTCAACATATCTGGATAAGCATAAAATAAACAGGGGACAAAGGCTCAAAATAACAATATATTTCACATGATCCTGTTATAAAATCACAGCATTACTTCAACATTATGATTTGTGTCAGCGTTTATGAAGCAAAAGTGTGTGTATGTGTGCCTGCATATGAGAGACCATCCACTGGCAATAGTAATAAGAGGTCTACATACCTCTCGAGCTTTCAGCTAAAAAAAATATGGATAAATAAAATAAAGGAAGAACAAAGGCTCAACAACAGCAACACATTTTAATTATTGTTCTTATAAAATTCCCTTAAATAACATGATTTATGTTAAAATTAATTTTCTAAATGAAATGAAGATCCAAAACTCAAATCTATGTCATCATTTAGAGAAATCAATCTCTACTAAATGGCAACAAAGCAAAGGTTTTAGAAGAAAAGAACACAAAATAAATAAATAAATAAATAAATAAAGTAAATACCTGGACATTTTTTAAAGTGTCATATCTTGGATGTAAAATGCTTCCTCCAACACCATTAACATATACTACAAGTTTGAAACATTAGGCAGAGGAACTATTTTACATAAAAATATATATATATATATATATATATATATATATATATATAAAAAATAATATAGTACTTAAAAAAGAAATAAATAAATAGAGTAAATACCTGGACATTTTTTTAAAGTGTCATATCTTGGATGTAAAATGCTTCCTCCAACACCATTAACATATAGTACACATTTGAAACATTAGGCAGAGGAACTATTTTACATAAAAAAAATATATATAAAATAATATAGTACTTAAAAAATGAATAAATAAGTAAAACACAACAATTTTATAGAGAGCCCATTCTCTAAGCTCAATAATGCCCTCCAGGGTGTGTGATAACACCATTCCTTGGTGTAGATGAGCTTGTGTTAATTACACATTAACACACATCCTGTCGGGCATTATTGCTTGTGTTTATGCAAGGTGCTTATTTAGACTTTTACATGGCACTTAGGGAACACATGTACAAGCACTAACAATGTAATGAATGCTCTACTAAGCACTATGAACAATGATGTAATGAAACAGAGAGAACAAATGTCTCATGCTATCATACTCAGCATCTGTTATTGTTAGTCTCTTACCATGTGTTTATTTAGGCTTTAAAACAGCATCCAGGTACAATCTGTAAAAGCTTTTCAATGAATAAACTAAGCATTAATAAAATAAATAGGAAAAATCCCATGCTATTCCACTGAATGAAAACAATGGAACACCGAGGTGATGTAATAACTTTTATTGAACCATATGTTCAACTCCTTTTCCAGGAGATAATAATTTAACCCATTGCATTAATATCTACTTTTACATATAATGGGAAAACTGAATGCATTATTTCTCTACTGTTAGCTAACAGAAACATCAATGTTTTAGATGTCATATGTGACAGTGTGTGTGTGTGTGTGTGTGTGTGTGTGTGTGTGTGTGTGTGTGTGTGTGTGTGTGTGTGTGTGTGTGTGTGCGCGCGTGTTTGTGTATGAGTGTGACAGTTTGCCTGCCTAAAACTCTAAATGCAAATTTCATGACCTACCACAACTTATTAAAATCCATGCCAAATTATACTGTAATGGGTCATCAGTACTCAAAAATGTGCACGCTGACTGTATAGCCCAATCACCATGCTCATTGCAAATCAAGCATGTAGAGTCATAGGTTCATATGTAAGTACTAGGCTAGCTGCCTTTGCAGTCCATTTTATGCTTAATCAGTGTCCTTTTGGGTGCTTGAATTATCCTGCACCATTTGGTGTTAGAGTGACCCTACTCATCCCATGGTCAATATTTCTATATTAACCCTAGTGATAATGACTGAGATCATATCATAGATAAATTGAGGTAACACATGCATGGAATAAAACATTTAGGAGCTGCCTCTGTCCATGAGTAGTACAGGTAGCACACCTGGGGCAAATTTTCTCTTTCCCACCCATAGATCCAAATTGTACTGTAATGTGAATAGCAATGAGCTTTGTTTTATGTAGATGGTGAGTCAGATCCAGAACAGCAGTATTCTCTGCAAAAAAAAACCTGTCCCTCCAAACCATTCTGTTGATGTTGCAGAAAATAGCTTGTCAATTATAGTTACTCGGCTTTGAGTTGGGCCATGTAGGACATATTGTTTAGGCTTTGTATCCTTTTAGTAAGATATCGCCGTGGGCATTCCAGTTGTTGCTTGTGTCTATACAGATACATACCAAAGGGCACTTTACACTCAATGACTGGCCTAATGAGTGCTGAGTAAAAGGGGTCAGTGACATCCCTAAATCTAAACACAATCCCTTTGTTTAAATGCTGTGCAATATAGAAGAATTTTCTTACAACAATGGACACATGTTGGTCGAAAGTTAGGCCACTGTCCACATTACTACAAATTGTCCTTTACTACAAATTGCCTTTTTCTCATTTTCCTAGAACTCCCATCTGCTTGGTGCCCTTGCCACACTCTGGGGGTCCTGGGTTAATCCTGCTCCATCCTTGGGAGACAAGAGATTTGTTTTATGTTTTTTTTCCCTTCAGTTAACTGCTTAGAGTACTACTACTTTTTTTTTGCTTTGTTTGTTGATTTTGTCTGTAAATCATTCAAAAAGTCCCTAATACTTGAAATTGCCTTGTTAGGGTAGTTTGTTGAAGTTACTATGCTGTAGCATTACACTCAGAAGCAATCCTTGGTGTTTTTAAATCAAGAGGTTAGCAGTTTCTTGTAAAGACACAAATGCCCATGACGTAAATTTTATCTCTAAAAATAGCATTAGAATGGAAACATGTAACTTAATCTGGTTAAAACAAAACCATTGCATGGAGACAAGCTTAGGTAAGCTGGTTAACACATTAAACAGCACTACTATCAAATCTCAGTACAATCTAACCAAGTCAAGTGCAAAACCCCAGAGACCTCTGTATAACCAAGTCCACAGCCTTCAGTAGCCCACCCAAATACATGTCTGGACAATATTGATATGCAATTTCCAAATGTCTCCATAGCCAATTTGGTAATATAGGCACCCATAGACCAACTTATGCTGAGGCACTAAAAAACAATTCTCCCAAACTTCAAAGACCTCCTAAGCCTATAAGTGGTAATGCCTATTCTCAGCACTCTCTAAAGCACCTACCAAAAGCAACACCAGACACCACACATATGTCTACACCCAGTGGATCCTCAACAGCAAAGTCCATAAGGCAACTAAACACATTAACCAGGACTTTTGCTATGGGTGACTCCATTGTAAGACACACAGATGCCCCACCCACCAGTGTCAACAAGGAGAAGATAACAGTTAGTTGCTTATCTGGAGCCAGGATCCATCAAGTTACGCACGTACTGAAGTCACTACGCCAAAAGTACCAGTACATCTTTATCATAGCCCATGTGGGAGTTAATGACAAGTGACATATTTTCCTGTATTTATGATGAGAGACTTTGCTGATCACTCTGAAGATGTGTCCTAGGTAAGTATGTGACTTGCAGTGAGCAGCATTCTACAGTCACCAAGGATGATGCCACAGTACAAACAAAAGATAATTGACTTCGGCCCTGTTTCTGGTGTCTTTCCAGGTGGATTCAATATTTACCAGCATGGCCGGACAAAATTAAGAAATCACATTGTTTTGCAAAAGATTATCTGCACCTGTCTCCATTTCGCTTCCAAATATTGGCTAAAACTCTATCCACTCCCTTAGAGCCCTTTTAGGCACTAACAAACTGATAAACCTTCCGACATAGCAGATAAAACCCAAAGAAACTGAAAGGTATTACTGCTCAGTGCTAGGAGCCTAAACAAGAAACTCCTTACCCTACAAACATTCCTTACTCTGGAGAATATAGACATCTGTGCCATTACCAAGACATAGTTTAAATCCACAGAAAGTGCTCCAGCAGTACAAGCCTTCAGTGTCTTTCACACTTTTAAAGCATCAACACCACAGACAGGGATAAAAGGTGGAGGAGTCTCAATTTATATTAGCAACAAACATGACTCTAGATTGATGATACAGTACAATGCCCTGGAATTTATCCATGTACAAATCACCACAGACAAAGTCCCATACTATATCATAGCAAGCTATAGGTCACCTTTTGTGTCCCTTTAATCCCATCGGTCATACTCAGACCTATGGGAAACATTCACCATTAATTAACCAAAAATACATGCACCAACGGAGGTTAGCAGCAAGGATACTGAGTTTATTGTTGATAAAAATACACAATATTAAGTGCTTTCATCCCTCCCTCAGTGGACTTCATCAGAATGTGTATGAAGTTAACAAAACCATTTAAATAATACATCAACGTATACCATCAGTTTCACACTCACCAATAGCAGACTAAGAAAAGGATCACATGCTATATTATTCATAAATTGAATAGAAACCAGATTAATAAATTATGAAAACATCAGAAATATTATTTAAAATATTGTAAAACATTGTAATTCAATATAATATATTCAGAATTTGTATCAATTTTAAAAAACATTAAGGTGATAAAGGATTTGTTTTTACCATCGCTCTTTCAACAAAATACAAACAAAAATACATAGCCTGCCTATAGCTTATCAGCCTTTTCTTTTAGAACTGGCATTATAGAGCCAAAATCATTCAATCTAGCTGGGAGGTTCGTAGCCAATCTCATCTGCCATTGTAATTCCTTTTTGCACAAAACATTTTCCCAAACCCCCTTCCCTTGAGTCAATATTTAAAGAATCTAATATACTAAATCTAAATCTAACAAACCCCTTGCAAACTAAGGAATGTCTATATAAGCCATTAGTGTCAGTCGTATTTTTAATCTCATAATTATGCTCATAGATTCTGTTTTTTAATGCTCTCTCAGCTTTTCCAACATAAAACCCACTACATTTCACAATTATCCAGATAAACTATCCTTTTAGTAAGTCAATTCCCTTTCCTAAAATTAATTTTTGTGTGCATTTGGTTTGCCAAAGTAATGTTGTAGTCTTTGATAATATAAGGGCATTGACTACACCCTCCCCAGGGCTTCATACCTACACCAGTGGTTGGCTTTATCCACCTTATTTTCTAAAAGTTTGTTGAAGTTACTACCCACTTTACTAATAAATTTAGGTGCTTCCCCCACCACTGTTTTAACATCCTTGTTCACTCTAAATATGTTCCAGTTTTTCTTAATGATATTTCTTATTTCCCCCAAAATGGGACTATATTGTACAATACAAGCCTTTTCATAATTTGTGGATTCATATGGAGTATCAAGATTGTCTGTGTTAGAAAAACCCACACTCAAAAGGGGTTTATACATTTTCCCCATTCACTATACACCCCGTCTATGATGTCATCCACCATCTTCTCTGGGTAATCTCTCTCTAAAACATGTCCCTTAATTTAAATAGTTCTTCTCTGACGTCCTCAAACTGGGACATCATACCAGCTATCAGAATCGCCTGCCCCTTAACTAGGCTTTTTTTCTGTGACAAGGGGTGACTACTTGAAAAATGAAGATAAGAGTTACAAAATGTATTCTTTTGGGAAATATTAGATTTAAAACCATCTTGGGTGTGTGAGATAGTAGTATCCAAGTAATGTATCATACTAGCATTATATTCATATGTAAATGCAAAAAATTCAGAAGTGTTGTTCAAATATTCTCTGAATCTGGGTATTGCCTCTATATTACCCTTCCATAAAATAAATATATCATCCAAAAACCTGATGTACCATTTTATGTTACTGTGGAGATATGTGAAGGCTGCCAGCCTAGCTAGAAATAATTTTGTAGATAATTCTGTCATTTGTAAATATTAATATAAGCCACCGGCTTGTTTTCTTAAATGGAAGAAAATTGTGTTAAATATCGAACATCAAAAATGTAACAACAATGCACTCTGCTGGTAAAAAGCTGATAAGTCAAGCCTTGTATGACTGTTTGATCTCAGGGCTCGAAGCCATGGTGTCTGAACCAGCAGATTCTTTCTATTTTTTTGAGACCAGGGTTAATTGCTAGATTTTACATATATAATGTCTTTAATTGATGTGGTTTCCTGACCAGGTGCAAGCTTACTAAGAAATGTAAATGTAGAGTTTCTGTTAGCCTGGGAATCCAGAGAACTGTTAAGAATGATATAATCTAAAATGAGTCAGCAGGATGTATTATCAATTTAAAGGACTTTCTCAGAGACAGAGGGAGAGCATTTTGGATTTTATCTAAAGCTGACAACAACTCACCAGTACTCTGCATTTGCTCTATATGTACGTTTATTTAGAACTATGCTTGCTCTTAAATATAGATAGAAAAATAGTATGTTTAGTCTAGCTGTTTTCTGTATTGATGTCAGAACTATTCTACTGTATTATTTTAGGCATTTTCCTGTGATCTCTGAACTCTTGACTAACACAGTGTAGTAAGAAGTATTGTTTTGTGTTTTTATTATTTAATATTAAATATTTTTAAACCTTTCAACTGTGGCTGTTTTGTGTAGAGATAATTTAAGCTCTAGAGTACATTGCATGTATATAGTGATACTGTACAAAGCCACTCCGAATAAGCCTTGCTGCTCAGTCACACTTACCATTTGGATAATAGTACTGCATAGTAATAATTGGACACCCCTTGGTAAGGACCTTATTAGTAGCTGATATTAGTGGTTCGTGGCAGTGACTACTACCTTATAGCCTGGCAGGAAAGGGCATAGCTGGAGAACCTGTGCCAGCCTTCCCCAGGATAGTCTGTGTGTTTGTATATAACTCATATTTTAAAGAGTGTGTGTGTCAGCTATTTCATCAGGGACAGGAAGCACTGGTTGGATAGAGAGGATTCTGGAGGTTTTAGCTTGACCACTAGGCTGAGATCTGTACCCTACAGCTATGCCAGTGGGAAATCTTACTGTGGATCTGGAGATAAAGGGAGAAACCAACCCCAGACTGACTGTGGACTCTGTGTGCTCTTAAGTGAAATTGAACTTTACTGTGTGTGTATTTGTTATCCTTCCCAATGTGGACGCCCATCACTGGTGTTAGTGGTGAGGATTGAGGCTACTTGATTACTGGTCCAGTGCACAGGCATCACATATTAATTGTTTGGCAGTGTTGGGATATCCACACCACATATTAATTGGCTGGCAATTGGCTTGTAGTAGTGTGGATAGTGAATTCCTGTAGCTTGTGTATAGTGATCGCTGAAGGTGTTTTTGCACTCTAAATCAGCCATGCAGTGAATATTTAGAGTTCAGATCACAAGTGCTTTATTTTTTTTTTGTTAGCTGAGTTAGTCAGGGAGAGCAGGCAAGCATGTCAGTAGAGGAGTATGGCAAACTGTCAAGGAGCCAGTTGGCTGAGATGTGCCAGGCTAAGGGATTGGTGCATGGAAACCTGACTAAGGCAGACATGATTGCAGCTTTCTTCACAGCTGCATCAGAAAACAGCAATCAGGAGGGCGATCAGACTGGCTATGGAGACATACAACACTCAGAGAATGGACAGCTCAACCTTTCTGTAGAGGACTTAAAAATCCATCTAGAGCTAAAGAGACTTGAGTTGGAGGCCAGGCATTTGGAAACAGAAGCAGCAGAGAGACTGAGATGTCTACAGGTTGAGGAGAATGAGACACTGCTATGCCTGGAAGCTGAGGAAAAAGAGAGGCAAAGGCAGCATGAAAAGGAGATGCTGACTCTTTGCCAGAGTCATGGAGATAATGGGGAAGGGAATAACTGGACCCCAGAAGCACAGAAGGTCAGTAAATTTCTTCTGCAGTTTATAGAGGGGGATAATTTTGATAATTTCATTCATATGTTTGAGAGGATATGCAAACAGTAAGATGTTGACCAAAGGCTCTGGGTATGGTTCTTGACCTCCTTACTCCATGGAAAAGCTGTAACTATTTTGTCCAAAATGTCTCACTATCATTTCTTAAATTATATTGGCGTTAAGAACTGCCTGTTATAATTTTTTAAGCTAACACCTGAAACTTATAGGAAAAAGTTTTGTGAGCATAGATGCAAGTCAGAAAAAAGTGTGTGTGAATATGTTGCTGAACTGAGTACTTCTTTCATAGGTGGGTGAGTGAATGTCAGGTAACCACTTTTGAAAGGCTAGCAGACCTTTTGGTGAGGGAACAAGCCATTAGCACTTTCTCTGAGGACATGAGTATCTGGTTAGCTAATAGACAATGTGCTACTTCAGATGAGTTGGGGAAGAAGGGAGACCCATACCTAGCAAGCAGGGCATCCTGCACAGGAGAGGGACCCCCAGTACTGCTCATGGGTCTGAAGGAACCCATGGTGGGCAACCCAGACTACCCTAACAGAATCTGCCAGTAGTAGGGAAAGCCACTAGTCCAGGTACTTGTCCAGGACCTAGGGTTAAATGTTTTGAATGCAACCAGTGGGGCCATGTGGCATATAGATTTCCACAGAAGCAAGGTGGGGAAAAAAAGGTGAAGAAGCCAGTAAGTGGGGAAAGACAAAATGCCAATAGTATGTTGTCTTGAGACAACAGGAGTACCAAACTACCATCCTGCAGATGTCCTGATAGGTAAAGATTTTGATGAGGCAGTACTATGTGTTTATGCAGTTACACACAGTCAAGCTTGGAGACAAGCATGTGGGTCTGGTAGCCTAGGGGAGACCCAGTCAAATGGCATACTTGCAGCCAGGACCGGTGAGGTGGTTACCTCAGGGAGGGAGCTACGCTGTAGCAGTGAGACTGAAGGTAAGCCACAGCTGCTTGTGGGTACTGATGTTCCCTTGGACAGAATGACTGGAAAGGTAGAGGTGAGTAGTAGTACCCAGGCTGACAGTGAGGCACCGCTGTCAGAGGATGCCAGACTTTGTGAGGAAAGAGAGCTGAGATGGGTTACAAAGCAAGGGTTGAGACCGGCTCAGCTCTCTGACCTTACATTGCAAGGCCTGAGGCAGGTAGCTAGTGAGGCACCTGATTCTCAAGAGAATAAGGAATCTGTATACTGGGACAAAGGGTTACTGTATGGAGAGTGGACCCCTGTGGGAGGGCTAGACGATAAGAGAATACAACAGTTGGTAGTGCCTAGAGCCTACCATCTGCTGCTTTTAGCCACAGCCCATGACATTCCCTTTGCAGGTCACATGGGCATAAAACATACAAAAAGACATATTATGCAGAACTTTTATTGGCTTGGAATTTCCAGAGATGTAACAGGGTACTGCAGGACCTGTGAGCAGTGTCAAAGGTAGGCAAGGCAGGAGACAATGTGAGAGCTTCTTTGATGCTTTTTACTGTGATTTAGGAGCCATTTCAGAGGGTAGCTATGGATATTGTGGGGCCTCTGAGTACCCCAAGTTCCACAGGGAAAAAGTATATCCTAGTCATAGTAGATTATGCTACAAGATACCCTGAGGCAGTGGCTTAGCCCTCCATTGAGGCGGAAAAGGTGGCAAATGCTTTGTTAGAGATTTTCAGCAGGGTAGGTTTCCCAAAAGAAATACTGACTGACAGAGGTGCCAATTTCATGTCAGACCTGCTGGCTTGTCTGTGGAAGTACTGTGGGGTGAAGTACCTGAAGACCACCCCCTACCATCCCCAGACTAATGGTCTTGCTGAGAGGTTAAACTCTACAATCAAGTCCATGCTACAGGCATTTGCAGACCAGTTTAAGAGGGAGTGGGACAAATGTTTGCCCCATCTGTTGTTTGCTTACAGAGAGGTACTCCAGGAATCTACAGGTTTTTCACCCTTTGAGTTGCTGTATGGGCATAGGGTGAGGGGACCTCTAGATTTAATTTGTGATGAGTAGGAAGGTGAGTGTGAATCTCACAAGGAGTCTGTTGTGGGATATGTCCTAAACCTCAGGACAAGGCTCAGGGAACTCATGGACTTGGCCCAGGAGGACCTGGCAGAAGCCAAACAACAGAAAAAGGTATGGTATGACAAGAATGCTTGAGCTAGAGAGTATGCTGTAGGGCAGCAGGTAATGGTTCTCATTACTGTCAGACACAACAAGCTGCAAGCAGCTTGGGAGGGACTCTACAAGGTGATAAGGAAGGTAAGTGATGTTAACTACATGGCAGAACTGCTAGGCAGGAGGCAGGGGCACAAATTGTATCCTGTTAACATGATGAAACCTTACCATGATAGGGAGGGCCTTGTGCTGAGTATAAGCAGTGGATTGCAGTAGGAGTCTAAGGGAGATCTGATGACTGATCTCCTCAATGAGACTCGGACTGACACCTCAGTGGAAGGGGTAGCAATGTCCCAGCAGCTACTGCCTACCCAGGTTCGAGAAATCAGAGCAGTGTTACAGGAGTTTGGGGACATGTTCACTGGGAAACCAGGGTGCACCCACCTGGTGCAGCACCAGGTGGATACAGGGCCCCAAAGGCCTATTAGGCAGGCCCCTTATAGGGTGCCTAAGAGAGTCAAACAGACTCTGAGGGAGGTGATACAGGAGATGTTGGAACTAGGAGTAATTCAAGAGTCTAACAGTCCCTGGGCCTCCACAGTGGTGCTGGGGCCAAAGAAGGATGGCAGCAGCAGGTTCTGTGTGGACTACAGGAAATTAAATAGTCACTCAGAGTCAGATGCTTACCCCATGCCTAGGACAGATGAGGCCCTAGAGCAGCTGGGTGGGGCTAAGTATCTTACCACCATTGATCTTACCAAGGGTTACTGGCAGGTGCCCTTGACTCCCAGTGTTAGAGAGAGGTTAGCCTTTGTAACACCTTTTGGTTTGTATGAGTTCATAACGATGCCCTTTGGGATGAAAAATGCCCCAGCAACTTTTCAGAGGCTGGTAGATCATATCCTAGCAGGAGTAAGAGGGTTTGCCCTTGCTTACCTAGATGATATTGCCATCTACAGCCATTCCTGGCAAGAGAACTTTCAGCATGTCAGGGAGGTGCTGGGCAGACTACAGAGGGCAGGGTAGACCATTAAGTCAAGCATATGTCAGGTGGGTATGGCAGAGGTCTCCTACCTGGGACATAGAGTAGGGAGTGGTAAGATCAGGCCAGAAGCTGCCAAAGTGGAAGCCAGTCAGGCATGGCCTGCACCTGTTACCAAAATGCAGGTGAGGGCATTCATAGGGGCAGCCGAAAGTTCATCCCTAGTTATAGTACTATAGCTTCTCCCCTCACAGACCTGACAAGGAAAAAGGCCAGATAAGGTAGCGTGGACCCCAGCATGTGATCAGGCATTTCAGAAGCTTAAAGAAGCTTTGGGAGGACTCCCTTTTTAAGCCAGTCCAGATTACAGCAAATAAGTTGTTGTGCAGGTGGATGCTTCAAACCATGTGATGGGGGCTGTGCTTAGCCAGAGTTCTTCTGAGGGAGAAGAGCACCAGGTAGTTTATCTCAGTTGTTGGCTTCAACCCAGGGAGGAATGCTATGCAGCTGTAGAAAAGGAATGTTTAGCCATAGTGTGGGCACTGCAGAAACTTCATCCTTATCTGTATGAAAGAAAATTCACTGTAGTGACAGATCACAATCCTCTAACATGGTTAAACAGAGCCAGCAAAATGCCAAGTTGCTAAGATGGATCCTAGGGCTGCAAGCATATGATATGTCAGTACAGCACTGCAGTAGGAGTAGCAATGCCAATGCAGACGGGCCCTTAAGACAGAGAATGGGGTAAGGTATACTCAGATAGACCTAACCGTCTCAAGCAACATTTCTCACAGGACACTTGGAAAAACTAGCTTGAGTTCTCGGGGGGGGGGGGGGGGGCATGTGAAGATATGTAAAGGCTGCCAGTCTAGCTTGAAAGAATTTTGTAGACAATTATGTCATTTGTAAATATTAATATAAGCCACAGGCTTGTTCTCTCAAATGGAAGAAAATTGTGTTAAATATTGAATCTCAAAAATGTAGCAACAGTGCATTCTGCTGGAAGAAAGCTGATAAGTCAAGCCTTGTATGACTGTTTGATATCAGGGCTTGGAGCCGTGTATATATTACCTGATCGAATGTTTAGGTTAGCGAGAACCTAAACATTGAACTGGTAATATCAAAAAATTAAAACAGCGAACAGCCGATTTAATGTAGGGAATTAAATACTTCGGCCTCAAAAAAAAATTTAAACCAAAATTAAATGGGGAGCTTTGCCCCCCCCCCCAGCTAAATATACCAACTCCGAGATCGCTCTACAGTGGAGAAAGAGGCAAAATCCGCATAACAGCCAAGGGAATTCTTTCCCTATTTTAAATCAGCCGTTCGCATTATTTTGCTTTGCTATTACCAGATCGACATTTAGGTATTCACTAACCTAAATGTTCGATCAGGTAATAGGAACCCATGGTGTCTGAACCAGCAGATTCTTTCATATTTATGAGGGGAGGTGGCTGGCAGATAGCACTTTTCAAAAGGGAGCTTATATGGCAGTTACAACTAAATGCCACTCTTTGACCTGGTTTAAATGACCAAGTTTCTATAGGTTCTATACTTGAAAGAAACAGCTGATTTTTTGAGTGGTTTTTAGTGTGTGTACCATTTTAAGAGCAAACAAAATGTTAATTAGTGTATTGTTCTGTTAATTGTACTCATTATATAAGGAGCTTGTTTTTTTATTGAATTATCTGATGAAGTCTCCTCGGGAGATGAAAGCGCTTATGAGAGTTTTGTGATTTTACACTAAAATTATTTTAATACTCCACGCTTGAGTTTGGTCCTTTTACATTTTATTTATTAGTCTTCGACATATTTGCTACTGCCACCAAGATATTTGCTACTGCTTCATGTTTTTTGTGACATTCACCATTAAACCAACTACCCTATTCATGTGACACTTTAACTACTCCACTACAGACTGGGAAACATACACTGCCTCATTCCGACAGGCAGTATGATTCCTCAACTTTATTAACACAAATATCCTTTATCAGATAGTGCTCACACCCACCAGAGGTTCAAAGAGTCTGGATCTGGTACTAACATGGGACAGCACTGCACACCTCATGGTCTCAAGGTGCCAAATCTTCATTGGCGTGGTTGTTCCTCAAAGCTGTCTCCTTGAAATAAAAATCAGCTCACAACCCCAGCAAACCCTGTAACAGTTGGTAACTATTCCAAAGCAAATTACATCCTATTACATGACAGTTTGTCAAAATTCCATGCTCCTCTCAAACTTGAGTTCACAGCAGCCCATGTGGAATTGTTCACAGAGACGTGGTACAACCATGTAAATGTCTGTATAATGGCTGCTGTACATACTAGAAGTAAACCCAAAACACTAAAAGTAAATGACACTGGTTGAATCCTAACCTTAACAGGGTATATATATATATATATATATATATATATATATATATATATATATATATATATATATATATATATATATAACAAAAAAAGGAGTTCTCTAATTAAACTGAACAGGAAACTAAGAAGACTAAGTCCAACAAGGCCAATTATGAGGTCAAGATAGCCTCACAGCCTAAAGACAATCACAAGGCATTCTACAACTATGTCCATAACCTCAAAGGCAGAACACTGCAGTGTGCCAAACTGGTGGTCAATGGCGCTACCTTCACTGAGCAGACTGACATAGAAAATCTGCTGTTTGACAAATTCAGCTCAAACTTCACCCCTACTCCTCCTGCCTCTCTCCATGAAATACCTACTTGTATAACCCCCATCCATCTTTTAGCAGGGAGCAGGTCTTGATGGCATTTGCTAAGGTAAAAAACACAGCCTCAGTGGGCCCCAACAAAATCCTGGGATGCCTCCTAAATAACTTGAAACATTGCCTATCAGGACCACTTGAGACATTTTTAAACTATAACCTGAAAATAGGCTTTATACCACAAGAATGAAGGACTCCAGTGGTTATCCCACTTCACAAGGATGGACCATCAACCGGCCCCTGAAAACTAAAGACCCATTAGTCTGACTAGTCTAATATCCAAAGCCATGGAAAGAATTGTCATGGAAATAGTCAACAAAAACATAGGCAACCTTCAAATACTGGATTCAACCTAGTTTAGCTCTGTCAAGTGCCTACTAAACCTGGTGGACTTCTTTGAGAAGGTTACCAAGGCAATGGATGAGAGAAAATGGTGCATACCACTTACCTGGACCTGGATAAGACATTAAATACAATACCCTACTCAGTTATAGTTGACAAATTCACTGAAATAGGCATAACCCCTATATAACTCATTGGATTGCCAGCTGGCTCACATACAGGACCCAAGAAGTCACGATTGGTGAGACCACCTCCAGTAAGAGACCGGTCAGCAGTGGGGTACCTCAGGGCTTCATGCTGGGACCACTCCAATTTAGCATCTCATTCTCAGAGGTAGAGGCTAATGTCAAGAGCCTTTGGCTGACCAAGTTCACAGATGACTGCAAATGGGAAGCTATCATAGATTCCCCCATGACACAAACATCTTACAACAGGCCCTAAAACATATAAATGACTGGTGTGTGCCAAAGTCACAGATTAAATCTCAATGCAAGAAATGCATTATAGTGCCTTTTGGAAAAACTGTCACCCCAGCTAATTACTACATCAATAAGACACTTGTGAAAACAGAACTGTTATCAGGTCTATTTCTGTTTGAAATGCTTTGCCTGGAAGCTTAATAATCTCCTTATTTACAGATTTAACTAAGTCTCAAAGTCTAGTATTGTAATGACTACCTTTTTTTATAAGTGTCTCAAACATATGACTGCTGATTTCAATGGTGATCAGTGACTAAATGAAAATAATGAATAACAGGCATTGTGTCACTTAACTCCTGTTATTATAGCAATATCCCATGGCTGGGTGTGGGTAGTGCTGGATTTACTGACAGTTAGCATGGTTTGGTTATGAGGGCAAACCAACTGTATTTAGATCTTTAAAAACTGTTTATTTGACTTCTTCATGGTTCTGGTTACATTTCCTTGTTGGATATCTGTTATTTTATCACCACATTAATACTTATTTTATTAGTATCAGACGTATCACCACACTAATACATTTTTTTATTGGATTTACTTGTTTTATCAGTGGGTATGGTGGACATGAACAGAACCAGCATGCCATCAGCTAGAAATATGACTACAAGAACCTTTGTATCAGTCTCTGATTTGGTCAATATTACAGCTAGACCGTTATGGACCTGGAAGATGACACTGATGTTCCTAACATCTATACTGAGCGAGGTACTGAACTTTTAATCCAGTATTGTGAAAAACTGCAAATATTTCTGAAAACATTTTTTATGTTTAAACATCTGCAATGGCAGCGCTTAAGCTTTAATATTTATTTGCAACATAAAACAGTACATAGAGGTCTTAGGATACTTAAAATACCCTCCTATAAAGAAACTTATCCAGACCTCTTGAGACATTGGCAGCTTGTGAATCTGAGCTGCTCTTTTTGGGTATATAGAGTTAATAGTAGCCATCTTTGGTCCTATCGAAAACCAGCTACTAATGAAGTCGAGCTCCTATACACTGATCTCCTTTCTACTTTGAGTTAAATGAACATTCCAAGCTACTGCAAGGGACTATTGATAAGATTGCTGCTCTTGAGCAGAGATTGATTGAAATGAGGAAGAAAAGCTAAGAAGAGACTTCTATGACTTTAAACCCGGCAATATCTTCAGATGGTGCAGTAGGAAAACTGTTGAGCACACACATCATCCATATCAACAGACTAACCAAACAGAAGAAGAAAGAAATGCAGTCTGTAACCACTGTGGATGTGAGTGACAAATCAGCACTTGGTCCTCTAGATTTTTCCCTATTAGGAAATGTTACACTGCTGATATCGGAACCATGTCCGAGAAGAGGGAGTCATCACAACAAACACAATCAGAAACCTTACCTTTGCCTGTAATGCAGAGCTAAACAAAGACCCATTGCTCAGAGTATAGCAATAACCCACACCTGGGTGTGGGTAATGCGGGATTTAACCACGGTTGGCGTGGTTTGGTCCCGAGGGCGAAGCCTGAGGGACCAAACAAAGACAACCGTGGTTAAATCCCGCATTACCCACACCCAGAAGTGGGTTCTTGCTATTATACAATGACATTATTTAAGAAAAGAAATAATTACTTTTCTTAAATAATGGCATTGCATAATGCCTCTTTGCTGCCCTTCCACAGCTGTCTGGTATTCCGTGGCAGTTCTGATGTACTGCGCATGCCTACGCAGTACATCAGAGCTGTGGGCAAAAGCAATGGAGAATGCAAGATCTCCGTTGCTTTTTACTGTTTCGCTATGTTAAATGGGTTTAACATAGTGAGACAGCTTTAAAATAAGCAACGGAGATCTCCGTTACTTATTTTAAAGCTGTCTCGCTATGTTAAACCCATTTAACATAGCGAGACAAGTTTAAAAAAAAAGCAATGGAGATCGTAAGATCTCCGTTGCTTTTTACACACTGTGTTGCTATGTTAAAGGAGTTTAACATAGAGAGACAGCTTTAAAAGAAGCAACGGAGATTTGCATTGCTTTTTTTAAACCTGTGTCGCTATGTTAAACTCTTTTAACATAGCGAGACAGTGTTTTATACTAACGGAAAAAGTCCGGGCGACCGGACCTTTTTCCATTAGTATATTGAGGGATTTACAACGGGCACGCTGGTTGGGCTGGCCAATCAGCATGCACGTTTTAGAGGAAGAATTGTATAATACAGTATTTAACATCAGTTCCCATGGTTTAACTGCTGATGAGCTCCCTATTTTATCTAAAGGCTTAACTTTTACACCACCACAACAAATGGATATAGCCCAGTCATTAATAGAGCTGAAACAGTTCACACGACTATTACATTTAAAAATACTTTTTGGCAACAGTGAGTATTCTAACAATGAAGTGGAAAGAACAAGCATGTTTATACCTGTAGGCAAACTTAATGTGTTAGCATTTGAAAGGGTAGTGGAGCAGGAAATTTACAATATCAGCCAAATGTCTCAACAAAATACATTTTATAATTTAACCTTTAAAGAGAAACAAGCACTAAAACTGCAATCTCAAAATGATAATATAAACATTAAGAACCCTGATAAAGGTGGAGGAATGGCTGTTATAGCTCTTGCATTTATAGTGCTACCATGTTTAAACTTCTTAATTCAGATGATTATGTTCCAGTCAATAGGAAATTAAAGATATTATAATAAATATATCTTCAACTTTACTGCAAATGTACACTGATCTACGCACAAACCTCTCAACTGTCTAGATTTTCACAGGTAGTCCAGATTTATGCCTCATATTTTTGGCCTCTTCTTCATAAAATTTGTGATTTTCTGGATTTTTGTGGCAAACCAGTGAGGACTTAATTCACTATATAATGACAGGCATTTGAGTTTCAGACTTCATATCCTTCAGAAAATACATGTTAACACAAGGCCTTTTATTCTAATAACTTTCTACATTTATAAGAGTTATATTTAAAAATTGTTCCTATTTTGGGGGCTGTGGCCCCCCATTATTTTTGGCTTTGTCCAGATTTTTTGTGTCAAGAGGTTGAGAGCTATGTTGGTACATTGAGAGTAATCTCTCACAATACCTGAAAACTGACAACCCTAAAATACCAGTTATATATGGTATACCAAAAATGCATCAATCAACAACTACACCAATGAGACCCATTGTATCAGCATGGGGGTGGGCAACAGAACTAATATCTAAATATTTAGACACCCAGTTGAGAAAGGTTCTGTCAGAGTCTGGTACGATTATAAAGGATACAGCTGATTTTATTACTTAGCTCTCAGATTGATCAACCATGAATGTGCTGAGAGACTTCTATTTTGTGACTTTGAATGTCGACTCACTTTTTACGGTCATCCTCAATGATATAGGCATTGAATTAATTAGGAATTTTCTTCATTCATTTTCTAATTAAACACAAGTTAAAATATGCATTATTTGTGTTCTTTTGAACATAGTTTTGACTAATAATGTTTTTCTATTTCAGTGCCAACTTTTTAAACAAGGTAGAGGTGTAGCGATGGGCACTCTTGTCAATAACACCTATACCAGTATTGTTATGTTTCATTAAAAGAGAGCTAATGTTCTGAATGATGTTAATTCTTATAGGAATAAGACCCAACAATTAAACATTTTGTTGATGACCTTTTCTTAATTTGTAATGGAACCATTGCAGAGTTTGAAGCTTTTAAAGATTATATTTCTAACACTACACACTTTTTACACTTTAAAAGCGACATTTCTAATGAAGATATTCGTTTTTCAGATATTTCAGTTACTAATCTAATTATGGGGCAAATAGAAACCCGTATGTACAGAAAACCTGTCAGGAAAAATACGTATCTGCACAGAACAAGCATGCACCCTTCCCATATCTACACTCTTATAGTTAAAAATCATTTGATGAGGGTGGCAAGGCTGAATGCAAATGATGTTAAGATGGAAATATTGTTGCAAACTACTGCACAAGAATTTGTACATCGAGGCTTTAAAATTAATGATGTCAACAATATTAAGCTAGACATCATTAATAAACATACACTGCCTCTAAACCTTTATTTTCTGCCTCCAAAAAGAATAGTACTTTGACTAGAGAGAATACAAAAACTTACAGATAGATATTTACTTACAACAGGAACACATCCGGTATAAAAACATTATTAGTAGATACTGTTCGATTCTTACTGATATTCCAGAACTAAGAAATCTCTTAGGTGAATCATCAAGATATAGCCATAGGAGAACCGCCAACTTAAAAAATATATTATGCTACAAGGAACAACCAACCAGCTTTGCTTACTTTACCAGCAATAAACACGGTACTTTTAAATGCAATAGATGTGTTCATTGTAATTCCATCTACACTGAAAAGTTTATTAAACATCCTGTAAGTGGGAAGCCTTTTACCCTACATGCATATGGTAACTGTGATATGAGTAACCTCATATGTTTAGCTATCTGTTGTAAATGCAGATCCTACTACTTAGAGAAAACAAACAGGAAATTAAAAGAATCAGTCAGCATTGCTCAGACATTCAGAGGTAAGTTGTTACTGATGCGTTATATAAGCATATTAATGAAACAGACTCAACACATGTCTTTAAATTCTTAATATTAAAAAAATGTCACAAACACTGATGGGAGGTGATATTAGACTTGCAACTGAGCATGAAGCACTGAAGTGGATTTTCAGATTTAAAGCTCACAGCCACATACTTAAATGAAGTGGTTACTTTAAAACCTTATCTAAAACAATTACATAATCAAGTCCATTAACTGCTACTCTATCATGTGACTGGTTCATTACTAATATAATTGTGTTGTAAGAATTACCTTTGTTATTTGCCTGATGAAGCCTTAGGGTGAAAGTGTCTCTGCAGTTGCATTTTACCACTACTGTTTTTATATCTTTATTAAACTGTGTTTATTTCACTTGTTCATGGTGTGATGACCGTTCCCTGGCCCAGCAATCAAGGAGCCTCAGTCCTCACCACTAACACCAGGGTGGGCGTCTCATATAAGAGGAAAGGATAACAAATACACACAGTAAAGTACAATTTCTCTTAAGTGAACACAGAGATCACAGTCAGTCTGGGGCTGCTAGCTCCATTGCACTCCAGGTCCCCAGTAAGACTCCCCACCGGCACAGCTATAGGGTCCAGATCTCAGCCTAGCTGGCAAGCTAACCTCCAGTACCCTCTCTGTCCCATCAGTACTTTGTGTCCCTGTCCAGGTAGCTGACACACCACACACACTTTGAGATAAGTATTTATACAACTTCACAGACACTCCTGGGAAAGGCTGACACAGATTCTCCATCTTGCCCCTTTACTCATATAATAAACACATCTCAGATGCTCAGGTGAAGGCTGCCCTCTCCAAAGCAAAAAACACTGCTTCTATGGGACCAGACGGCATCCCAGGTTGCATCCTACATGAACTACAAGAGGAACTAATCCCTCAAATAAAACAGCTATACAATCTCAGCCTCACTACAGGATATGTGCCCACAGAATGGCGTACAGCAACAGTGGTCCCACTCCACAAAGGTGGAGCCTCTACGGACCCTGGAAACTATTGCCCCATAAGCCTGACTAGCTTAGTCTGCAAGGCTATGGAGAGGATCATCATGGAGCTCATAAACAAAGACATTGGGGACCTACAGACACTAGATCCTACCCAGTTTGGCTTTGTCAAGGGCAGATCCTGCCTTTTGAACCTGGTTGACTTCTTTGAAACAGTCACCAAAGCCATAGATGAAAGGAAGGTAGTCCACACAGCCTATCTGGACCTTGCAAAGGCATTTGGCACAATACCCCACTCGGGCATCATAGACAAGCTATCCAGCTTAAATATAAACCCCTATGTCAACAGATGGGTCGCAAACTGGCTCAAAGACAGAACCCACAGAGTGAGAGTTGCTGGAGCCATGTCAGACTCAAAACCGGTCACAAGTGGCATCCCACAGGGTTCTGTCCTGGGACCACTCTTGTTCAGTATATACTTTTCTGAGGTACAGGCAAATGTGGGAGGACTATGGCTCACCAAGTTCGCAGATGACTGCAAACTGGGCGCCATAATCAACTCTCCAGCTGACACAAACATCCTTCAAAAAGGTCTCACAGAGACAGATAACTGGTGCCAGCGCCATGGTTTAAAGTTAAATGCCAAAAAAATGTATAGTCATACCCTTTGGCAAAAACAATGTGCCCACAAATTACCACATAGGCGGAAACCCATTAAGTACAGAGAAAGTTATTAGGGACCTGGGGACCCAAGTTGATAGCAATCTCTCCTTTGAAAACCACATTGCCAAAGTGGTTAGAAAGACCTTCTACATAGCCCACCTCATCACGAAGGGTTTCACATCTAGATCAAGAGAGGTAATCATGCCCCTTTATTCATTCCTCATCAGGCCCATCATAGAATACAATGCCCCTTTTGGGATGTACCTTACCCAACACCTGCAGCAATTAGAAAGACCCCAAAAGTATCTCACCAAGAGGATCAAGGGTCTCAAACAAATGCCATATGCTGCTCGGTTAAAAAAACTCCAGCTCTACTCAGTTGCATACCGCCTACTTCGAGGCGATCTATGCCTGACATACAAAGCTATGTCAAATCCAGAATTAATGGACATGCTCCACCTCAGTAAATCTAAATCCCTTAGAGCCACAAGCTTGAGGGACTTGAACCTCAGCACAGAAATAAATAGAACTTGCTAGAGGGACAGGTTCATAACCCAGCGGCTCCCTTCACTCTGGAATAGAATTCCAGTTCATGTGAGGCAGAGCACCTCACTGAATCTCTTCAAGAAGAATCTCGATAAGTGGATGGGGGATCATAGGTTTGTCCCAGGGATTACTCCTGTGTCACTATTAGACAGAAGCACAGTAAACTAAACCTTAAAAAGGGCACAGTATACTCAAATCAAGGGGTGGCATAAGCCATACAGAATCGGGCTAGGCTTATAATTGCCCCAGGGCAGATAGCCTAGTATGAACCTATGAACCTATGAACCCAGACTATACGGTGGTAATTACTGCCACCACCAGCTAATACTTATGAGCTACCCAAAGACCCTTAAAAGGGTTTCCAATTATTACTGTGCAATATTATTATCCAATTGTTAATGTGACTATTCAGTCTAAGGCTTATTAGAGTGGCTTATTACAATAAACTCTCTAAATATGCAATGTTATCTAAAGCTTACCTAGCTCTACACAAACCAGCCACAGGTAAAGGGTTTTAAAATATTTAAAAATAAATAATTAAAACACAAGACAATAGCACTACACCACTGTGATATCTAAGAGTTCAAAGATCGCACAGAAACTTATAACAATACAGTAGAAAAGTTCTGATATAACAGAAAAACACCTCTCTAACTTTCTTCTAAGTTCCTAGCTATTACTATAAGAAAACATACTTCTAAGACACTACTTACATAAGACAACAGGCAGACTGCTGATAAGTGGGATATCAAGATCAAAATGCTCACAGTCTCTCTCTGAACAATAGTTTTCAAATTCACTAACAAACATCTTTGCTAGGCCCTCCCAGATTACATCATTTTGACCCTTAGGTTTTCCCATTATACACATTACATCATTTTGACACTTAGTCTGGAGTTCCCAGGCAAACTGCATTATTTAGCAAGCTAACACCTGCTCAGGAAACTACAACAATAAAAGACATTTTACATGTACACTCTAGCAATTATTCCTTAAGTTAAGACAATAGAAAGAATGTGTTCATTCAGCCAATTTGGCACCACTATTTAGATAATTTTAACTTCAAAGAACATTTGAAATGCTTGGCTTAGTTTTCCTTACAGCAGATGGCAATGTTGCTACAATCTTGAAGTTCACCTTTTCCGGTGTTTTATTTCATTTAAGAACACAAGCCTGTATTTTACATTTATATGTACAAATGATAGAATTATGTATGAAATTCTATTTGACTAGGCTGGCAGCCTTTGCTCATCTTCCCCCAATCTTCACATCTGGTTCCGGTTACTTTTTCATGTTGGAAGTGTATGAGAGAGAGAGAGTGAACAATAAGATCAACTGAGCCATTACATTACACTCACTAAGATACGCTTTTGTTGTTTAGTGAGTGTAAAGTAAAAAGAAAAGAAACTTAAAATAGCAATGTGTGTGTGTGTGTGTGTGTGTGTGTGTGTGTGTGTGTGTGTGTGTGTGTGTGTGTGTGTGTGTGTGTGTGTGTGTGTGTGTGTACATCTGTGACTGAAAGTGTATGCGTGTATGAAAGCAGAAGATACTCTGTGTGTCAGGGACAGTGAAGAGTGAGAGCGATCCCTGGCAGCAGCAGCAGTTAAGAGGTCTGCATACCTCTCAACCTCTTACATCAACATATCTGGATAAGCATAAAATAAACGGGGGACAAAGGCTCAAAAATAACAATATATTTTACATGATGTTGTTGTTGTTGTTGTTTGTCTTTCAGCTTTTCCCAGTTAGGGGTCGCCACAGCAAAATTCTGGTCCGCTAATGACTGGCAGTTGTTTTTTATGGTGTCGAGTTGCCAGCCCGACACTCAACCTTCAACGAAGGCACACCCATTCAACGCATGTCTTTTGAATGCCCACTCAACCGCGAGGAGGACATGCAGACTCCACACAGAAGGCACTCCCAACCCAAGCCGAGAATGGAACGGGAGAACCTCTTGCTGTGAGTCAATAATGTTACCGCTGTACCACCGTGGAATACCAATATATTTTACATGATCCTGTTATAAAATGACAACATTACTTTAACATTAGGATTTGTGTCAGCGTTTCTGAAGCAGAAGTGTGTGTATGCGTGCCTGCATATGACAGAGCAACCACTGGCAATAGTAATAAGAGGCCTACATACCTCTCAACCTTTCAGCTAAAGAAATATGGATAAATAAAATAAAGGGAGAAGAAAGGATCAAAATCGGAACAGATTTTAGTTATTGTTCTTGTAAAAGTTCCTTAAATACATTATTTATGTTAAAATGAATTTTCTAAACAAAATGAAAGCCCAAAACTCAAATCTATGTCAGCATTTAGAGACATCAATCTCTAATAAATGGCAACAAAACAAACATTTTAGGAGAAAGGAACAAAAAATATATAGTTAACATCTGGACTTTTTTTAAAGTGTTATATTTTAGATGCAAAATGCTTCCACCAAGACCATTAACATATACTGCAGCAAGTTTGAAACATTAGGCACAGGAACTATTTTACACAAAAACTATATTAAGAAATAATATAGCACTTAAATAAATAAGTAAGTAAAGCACAACAGTTTTACAGAGAGCCCATTCTCTAAGTGCAATAATGCCCTCCAGGATGTGTGTTAATGTGTAATTGACACCCTTCCAGTGGTGTAGATGGGCAAGCATTAATTACATATTAACACACATCCTGTCAGGCATTATTGCTTGTGCATATGCAGGTTGTTTATTTAGACTTTTACATGGCATGTAGGGAACACCTGTACCAGCACTAGCAATGTAATACATGCTCTACTAAGCACTGTGAACAATGATGTAATGAAACAGAGAGAACAAATGGCTCATGCTATCATACTCAGCATCTATTATTGTTAGTCCCTTACCATGTGTTTATTTAGGCTTTATCACAGCATCCAGGTATAATCTGTAAAACCTTGCAGTGAGTAAACTAAGCATTAATAAAGTTAAAAGGAAAAATCCCACACTATTCCACTGAATTAAAACAATGGAACACTAAGGTAATGTGGTAACTTTTATTGAACCAATATAAGTTTTATTGTACGTTCAACTAACTTTTTCAGGAGATAATAATTTAATCTATTGCATTAACATATACTTTTACCTAGAATGAGAAAAAAATGCATTATTTTTCTACTCTTAGCTTACACAAACACTGATGCTTTAGAGAGGATATGTGTCAGAATGTATGTGGGTGTATGCGTGTGGGTATGTCTGTATGTGTGTGTTTGACAATTTGCCTGTCTAAAAATCTAAATGCAAATTTCATGACCTACCAAAACTTATTAAAATCATTCTCAAATTATACAGTAACAGAGGTAATTAGTACTCAAAAATGTGCATGCTGATTGTACAACCTAATCACCATGCCCATTGTAAATCAAACATATAGGATCATAAGTTCATAGGTAAGTACTAGGTTAGCTGCACTTGCAGTCCATTTAAAGCTTGCTCACTTTCCTTTTTGGTGCATGAATTAACCTGCACCATTTGGTATTAGATTGGCCTTACCCATCCCAGGGTCAATAATTATATATTAACCCTGGTGATAATGACTAAGATCATATCATAGATTAATTGAGGTAACACATGCATAGGATAAAGAATTTAGGAGCTGCTTCTGTCCATGATAAACCTGAGGTAAATGTTATGTCCCCATTCATAGATCAAAGTTGCACTGTGATATAAACAGCAGTGAGCTTTCTTTATGCAATGGGGAGCCTGATCCAGGGCAGCAGTATGTTCTGCAAGAGAAGCCTGCACCTCCAAACCATTCCATTGACATAGCAGAAAAAGGTTTATATCCCTAGACTAAATATTTCTGATGCCATTTAAGGTGCAGTAAATCCATCAGTATTGGGTTGGAGGATACCTTGTATGCCAGACACAGATCACCTCTTAGTGGTCTGTAGGATCCCATTCTTTGAGCTTTGAGTTGGGACATGTAGGACATATTGTTTAGGCTTTGTATCCTTTTAGTAAGATATCTCTGTGGGCATGCCAGTTGTTGCTTGTGTCTATACAGACACATACCAAGGGGCGCTTTACACTCAATGATTGGCCTAATGAGTGCTAAGTAAAGGGGGTCAATGACATTCCTAGATCTAAACACACTCCCTTTGTTTATAAGCTGTGCAATATCGAAGGATTTTCTTATGACAATGGACACATGTTGGTCAAAGGTAAGGTCACTGTCCCCATTACTACAAATTGTCCTTTACTATAAATTGTCTCCTGCTCATTTTCTCAGAGCTCCCATCTGCTTGGCGTCCTTGCCACACTCTGTGGGGTCCTGAATTAATCTTACTGCATCTTCGGGAGATAAGAGATTTATTTTGTTTTTTCCCTTCAGTTAACTGCTTAGAGTACTACTACTTTATTTTTGATTTATTTGTTGATTTAGCCTGTAAATCATTCAAAAAGTTCCTAATACTTGAAAATGCCATATCAGGGTAGCTTGTTTAAGTTACTATGTTGTAGCATTACACTAGCAAGCAATCCTTGGTGTTTTTAGATAAAGAGATTAGCAGTGCTCTGTAGAAGCACAAATGCCCAGAAAGTAAATGTTATCTATAAAAATACCCTCAGAATGGAAATCTGTAGCTTAGTGTGGCCAAAACAAAACCATTGCATGGAGACAAGCTTAGATTAGCTAGTTAGCACATTAAACAGCACTACTATCAAATCTCAGTGCAATCTAACCAAGTCAATTGCAAAACCCCAGAGACCTCTGTATAACCAAGTCCACAGCCTATAGTGGCCCACCCAAATACAGGTCTGAACAACACTGACATGCAACTTCCAAATGTCTCTAGAGCCAGCTTGGTAGATATGGGCATCCTGAAACAATGTAACAATTGTCTCATGTTCACAGACAATGATGTAATCTTTAAAGAAACAATCACAATATGCAAGAGATGTACAATACACAATTTCACTGCAGCCAAAAATCTTGTATACAAATAAACTTCTCAAGAACATGCACAGTAAATCCACTACACATAGTTTCCATTACACCCATAGACCAACTTATGCTGAGGCACTAAAAAGCAATTCTTCCAAACTTCAAAGACCTCCAAAGCATAAAAATGGTAATGCCTATCCCCAGTACTCTAAAGCACTTACCAAAAGCAAGACCAAACACCCCATATATGTCTACATCCAGTGGAGCCTCAAGAACAAAGCCCATAAGGCAAGCAAACACATTACCCAGGACTCTTGTCATAGGTGACTTCATTGTAAGGCACACAGATGCCCCACCCACCAGTGTCAACAAGGAGAAGATAACAGTTAGTTGCTTATCTGGAGCCAGGATCCATCAAGTTACGCACATACTGAAGTCACTACACCAAAAGTACCAGTACATCTTTATCATAGCCCATGTGGGAGTTAATGACAAGTGGCGTACTTCCCTGGATTTATGATGAGAGATTTTGCTGATCACTCTGAAGATGTGTCCTAGGTAAGTATGTGACTTGCAGTGAGCAGCATTCTGCAGTCACCAAGGATGATGCCACAGTACAAACAAAAGATAATTGACTTCGGTAACTGGCCTGGGTTCTGGTGTCTTTCCAGGTGGATTCAATATTTTCCAGCATGGCAGAACATGGTTAAGAAACCATATTGCTTTGCAAGGGATGGTCTGTACCTGTCTCCATTTGGCTTCCAAATATTGGCTAAAAATTTATCAACTGTCTTGGAGATCTTTTAGGCACTGACAAACTGATATAGCAGATAAAACCCAAATAAACCTAAAGGTATTACTGCTCAGTGTTTGGAGCCTAAACAAGAAACTCCTTACCCTACAAGCATCTCTTATTCTGGAGTATATGGATATATGTGCCATTACTGAGGCATGGTTTAAATCCACAGAAAGTACTCCAGCAGTGCAAGGCTTCAGTGTCTTCCACACTTTTAAACCCTAAACTGCACAGACAGGGATAAAAGGTGGAGGAGTCTGAATCTACATTAGCAACAAATGTAATTCTAGGTTGATGAAACAGTACAATGCCCCAGAATTTATCCATGTGAAAATCACCACAAAGTCCCATACTATGTCCTAGCAAGCTAGAGGTCATCTTATATTTCCCTAGAATCCATAGCTCATATTCAGACCTACTGGAGATATTCACCATTAAACCATCTACCCTGTTCATGTGAGACTTTAACTACTCCTCTACAGACTGGGAAACACACACTGCCTCATGGTCACAGTTAGTATGATTCCTGGACTTTATTAACACAAATAACTTTGACCAGATAGTGCACACACCCACCAGAGGTTCAAACAGTCTGGTAATAACATAGGAGAGCACTGCACACCCCATGGTGTCAAGGTGTGTATGATGAAAGGAGGTACTGCCAGCACAGCTAGCTGGATAGAGAACAGAAATGTACATGTACTATTGTAACTGTTTAAATTTATATACTTTAACAAAGGAAACTAGAGGGTTAACCTCAGTTCAGCAAACTTTAGAAAAATATCTGAAATTAAATAACTTGATAGGATAAGCCATAAAGATGCTATCTCACAGGTTTCAATGCAGCCAGATACACAAAGTCTGTAATAGGAAGCATTCTGTATTGTCTTTGAGGTGAACTAATTACTACTCTGAAAGCATGGAGGTATGAAATTGAATTGTTTTATGACTTCCAGCACCTGCCATAGATCTGAGCTGTCACAAAAGGAAATATTGCCAGCCCGCGTCTATATCACATTATCGAAAGTTTACTTAATCAAATCAATAATGTGTGAACTTTATTGATCGATTAAGTAAAACATCGAATAACGTAAAAAAAAAAAACTAAATGGCATAGGCAGGGGGGCAAGCCCCCATGCACCCCCCTACTTAAATATACCAACTCTGAGACCACGCTACATTGAGGTAAATGGACATCTCCTCTTATGGAGATTTCCATTTACTTGCATGATGTTCTTCACTTTTGATATTGTCATGCCAACAATATCAGACTTGATATTGTCAGCTTACGACAACGTGAAGTAGACCGGCCAGCCCAGCTATCTGGAATTTTGTAAATAATTATATGTCATTTGAGAATAGTAATATGAGTATATAGAAGTGTGACAGAAGAAGATACTGCAAGCACAGCTATCTGAAATTTTGTAAATAGTTATTTGTCATTTGTGAGTATCAGCAGGATGCAATTGCTTGTATTAACCACTATATTAGAACTGTATGCTGTCTGTATATCAACAGCTGGTACAGAAGTGTGTGCGTGAAAAGGGTTTGTACAGTACTGAGCTTAAAGATCTATCCACAATGTACCCTACTGGAAAAGAACATAAATGTATACAAACTATTGTACCTGTGTAAATGCAGATGTTTTAACAGTGGAAACTAGAAAGTAGAGGGTTAACTTGCAAAACCTCAAGAAAATATTTGAAATTAAATTGTTCTACAACTGTGCCATAAAAGAGATGTTATCTTTCAGTTTCAGTACAACAAGGAGACAGGATGTCTAAAACTAGGGAGACTTCTGTATTTTTTTATACGTGCTTTATTGTTTTATGTATTCCAGCAGTTACAAACATCTGAAGGCTATTGTATTTTCACAGGGAGATACTAAATGCTAGCAATTTCTAGCAATGGTTGTTTTTGAGCCTGGGAAGTGAAATCAGGTGACAAAAAGTGATGTCGTGCTGCAAGTATCCCAGCACTAATATTTGATATTAATTTAAGATCTCTCTGAGAAAGAAACTGGGCATTTTGTATTTTGTCTTTCACCTGGAAACATTCACTCACCACACATCTGTCTTGCCTTGCTATAAGTTAACTAGGATACAGTCATTTCTTTTAGGTTCAGTAAGGAATACAGTAAATATTAGTTTACCAGCCTCAGTAAGAAGCTGAGATCCCTCATAAAATCCTCAAAAGCTAGTTTTGAAAATAAAATTGCCAAAGATTCCAAAGACAGCCACAAGGCA
Organism: Protopterus annectens; assembly: GCF_019279795.1. Taxonomy (NCBI): domain Eukaryota; kingdom Metazoa; phylum Chordata; order Ceratodontiformes; family Protopteridae; genus Protopterus; species Protopterus annectens. The sequence continues at coordinate 1,858,752,432 of NC_056726.1, read as the reverse complement.
TTCTATAGTTATGTCAAGAATATGAATGGCAATGCTCAGATCTGCTCTGAGCTACAACAGAATAGCATTAAATATACTGATCCCAAGGATATTGCCAATATCTTGGCAGATCAATTTAGTGCCAACTTCACCCCCCTCTCACCCCCTAAAGGGCCCATCTCAATACCAAAAGATTGCCAAATTCCAGTAATCATGGTCACACAGGTAGAAACCACACTTTCCAAAGCTAAGAATACAGCATCCATGGGACCAGATGACATCCTGGGCTGTGTACTACATGAACTACAAAATGAACTGGCACCTCACTTAAGTGTCATGTTTAATCATAGCCTCACCTCAGGCTTTGTGCCCACTGAGTGGTGCACAGCTACAGTTATCCCACTCCACAAGGGAGGATCCACCTTGGATCCCAGGAACTACCGTCCCATCAGTCTGATGAGCCTGATCTGCATGGGCATGGAACGCATTATCATGGAACTTATAAACAAAGACATTGGCAACCAAATGTTTTTTGTTATATAAGTAATCAACATTCTATGTGCATATACATACACTAGCATAGACACTAACTATTTGGGATGTTTTTACTAGTGTTGATTATGTTGGTAGATAGATATTATTAGGGTATTTATTTTCAACTAGTGTTATTTGTATAATGCTAGTCCATGTGGAGATAAATATATATGTATATATTTTTTTGTATAAGTAGACTGTTACATCCAACACACATTGGTTGTGTACACATCAATTCATTATACTCACAAATGAATGCATTTATTATTTGTGACCACATGTAGTTTCTATAAGTATGAGAGGATGTTTACATGTAGGGCTATATTAATTTATATATACATAGACACATTTTGATATTGTCAGTATATTCAAATAATATTTATTATAAAGTAGTTTAATGTATTCAATGTTAAAATGTTTTTTACACATTCGAAATGTAATATATACTTTTATTTTTTTTATTTTTATTTTCAAAAAAAGAATTGAGAATTTCATGACATCATATCCTGTTTAAAAGATTTATAAGACGTGTTTGGGAGGGCACATTGTCTTTTTTCTGAAGAAGTTCACGTTTTTAATAAAGTGGAAGAAAGCGCTAATTCTAATAGCCTCTATTGTGTCATTCACGCATTGAGCAGTGTCACAAATTTCTTTTACATTGGCAACCTTCAAACACTGCACTCAACCCAGTTTGGGTTCATGAAGGGCCAATCTTGTCTCCTGAACCTGATTGACTTCTTCGAATCAGTCTCCAGAGATGTGGACAAGGGTAAAGTGGTCCATAAAGCCTATCTGGACCTCGCCAAGGCCTTCAACACCATCCCCCACTCTGGAATCATAGATAAACATACTAAGCTGGGCATAAATCCCTACGTCACTTGATGGGTTGCCAACTGGCTTACTGATAGAACCAAGACTGTAAAAGTAGCCGACTCCAAATCCAGCTCCAGACAAGTGACAAGTGGAGTACCTCAGGGTTCAGTCCTGGGACCACTCTTGTTTGGCATCTACTTCTCTGAAGTACAGGTCAACACTAAGGGACTCTAGCTAACAAAGTTTGCAGATGACTGCAAACTGGGAGCCATTACTGAATCCCCAAATGATGTGGATATTCTACAAAAGGGCCTTACAGAAACAGATGCTTGGTGCAAGACCATGGGCTCAAGCTTAATGCCAAGAAATGTATAGCTATCCCCTTTGGGAAAAAACATGTACCCATGAATTACCACATAGGTGGCAGTACACTAAACACTGAAAGTGTGATGAGAGACGTAGGGACACAGGTGGACAGTGGTCTCACCTTCGATAACCACATTGCCACAACAGTCAGGAAATCCTTCTATGTGGCACATCTCATCACTAAGGGCTTTTCATCCAGGAAAAAGAAGGTCATTGTCCTACTGTACACCATTAAGAGTATAACACACCATTTGGTACATACCTCACAAGACATCTGCAACAGCTGGAAAGGCCGCAGAAATACCTCACTAAAAGAATCACAGGCCTAAAGCAGATGCCATATGCTGACCGTCTAAAAAAACTCCAGCTATACCCTGTGGCATATTGTCTACTCAGAGGCGATCTCTGCTTAACATACAAGGCCATGTCAAACACTGAGCTGTTGGACATGCTCCACTTAAAGAAATCCCAATCCCTCAGAGCTACATGCTCCAAGGATCTAAACCTTGTCATCACAATGAACAAAACATGCTGAAGGGATAGGTTCCTGACCCAGGGACTCCCCATACTCTAGAATAGACTGCCCATACATTTCAAGCAGAGCACCTCCTTGGCCCTCTTCAAAAGGAACCTTGATGATTGGATGGGAGATAGGAAATTCACCCTGGGGATCATGTCAGTCATCCTGCTAGACAGGGGTCCAGGGAAGTAAATATTGTGGCATGAAATATCCAGGGAATTGTTATGGCTAGGCTTGTATAGGCACTAGGGCCGATAGCCTAGTACCAACCTATGAACCTATGAACCTAAGATATTTTCTGTATTTATCTGAGACTGTCCTGCAATGTGATTTTAAATATTTCCTGTGATTTTGAACTCTGAAGTTACTGTGATAATTTACTGAGTGCTTCATGTTCTTTTATTATTAATTATTAAATATATTTAAACCTATCTTTGTGACTGATATTTGTGAGATATATTTAAGCTCAGAGAGTACCTTCATACTTATTTGGTACCACTCTACAGCCCAATCCTAATAGCCTTGCTCTTGGTCAGAGTACCATTTGGATTAATAGTATCATTACACAGTAAGATTGGACACCCTTTGTTAAGGGACTTAAAGTAGCTGATAAGGGGTTCTAGTGGCAGTGATAACCACCTTATAGTCTGGGCAGAAGGGGGCATGGCTAGTAAACCTGTGCCAGCTTTTCCAGGTGCATGTGTGTGTGTGTGTGTGTGTGTGTGTGTGTGTGTGTGTGTGTGTGTGTGTGTGTGTGTGTGTGTGTGTGTGTTTGTGTCTGTATAAAACAAATTTCCAAGAGTGTGAGTGTCAGCTAGTTGGGCAGGGACACAAAGCACTGGTTGGACAGAGAGAGTGTTGGATGAATTGGCTTGGAAACCTGGCTAAGGACTCAGCTCTATAGCTGTGCCAGTGGGATGTCTTATGAGTGATCTGGAGAAAGAAGGACAAACCAGCCACATACTGACTGTGGTCTCTGTGTACTCCAAAGGGAAATTGCATTTTAGTGTGTGTACTTGTCATCCTCCCAGTGAGTACATCCCCCACTGTTGCCAGTGGTGAGGATTAAGGCTCCTTGATTACTGGGCCAGTGTTGGGGTGTCACACATTAACTGGTGGCAGTGGTGGAATATCCACATCACATATTAACTGGTTTGCAGAGATGTGGATATTGAATTCCTGTAGCCTGTAAACAGTGGTCACTGAAGGTGTTTGTACTCTCAATCAGCCCCACAGTGAATATTCAGAATTTCATATCACAACTTTTTTCATTTTTTGTTAGCTTAGTTAGTCAGGGAGATTAGGCAAGGATATCAGCAGAGGAGCATGGCAAGATGACAAAGAGACAGTTGGCTGAGATGTGCCAGGCTAATGGACTGGGGCGTGCAAACCTGACTAAAGCAGAAATGGCTGCAGCCATGGGCATAGCTGCATCATAGGACAGCAACCTGGAGGACAATCAGACTGGCCTTGGGGAGGGCAACTCTCAGAAAATGGACAGTTAAACCTTTCCACAGAGGACTTAAAAATCTGTCTGGAGTTAAAGAAACTTGATCTGGAGGCCAAACATTTGGAAATAGAATCAGCACAGAGATTGCTTGAGGAGAAACAAATTGAATTAGAAACAGCAGAGTGACTGAGATGTCTGTAAGCTGAAGAGAAGGAGAGGCAGAGGCAACATGAAAAGGAGATGCTGACTATTCACCAGGGTCATGGAGGTAATGGGGAATAGAGTAAGCAAACCTCAGAAGCAACAAAGGTCAGTAAATTTCTTCCACAATTTACAGAGGGGGATAATTTTTACAGTTTCATTCATATGTTTGAAAGGGTATGTTGCTTAAATTATAATACTGTTAAAAATTGTGTTTTAAGTAAACACCTGAAACTTATAGGAAAATATTTCATGAGCATAGACGCAAAGCAGATGAAAGTGTATGCGAATATATTTCTGAGTTAAGCACTTACTTTCATAGATGACTGAATGGGTGTCAGATCACCACTTTTGAAGACCTTTTGGTGAGGGAACAAGCCCTTATCACTTTGCCTGAAGACATGAGAATCTGGTTGGCATATAGGCAATGCAATACTGCAGAGTAGTTGGGGAAGAAGAGAAACTTATACCTAGCAATCAGGGCATCACTGCACAAGAAAGGGATGCCCAGTGCTGTTCACGGGCCTAAGGGAACCCATGGTGGGCAGCCTAGACTGCCCCAAAAGAGTCTGCCTGTAGCAGGGGAAGCCACTAGTCCAAGTCCATGTCCAGGACCAAGGATTAAATGTTGTAATGCAACCAGTGGGGCCATGTGGCATATTGGTGTCCATGGAAGTAAGGTGGGGAGCAAAAGGTGGGAGAGCCAGTAAGTGGGAATGACAGAATGCCAGCAATGAGTTGTCTGGAGACAAAAGGATACCAAACTACCACAAGATGTATATCCTATCTTAGTAAATGGGAAAGAGGTCACTGCTAAGAGAGACACAGCCTCTGACCTAACCATTGTGAAACCTGCAATGGTTAAAGAGGAGCACTACTTCTTTGGGCAGTCTTCTCCAGTCAGAGCTTTAGGAGGGACCCCATTCCAAATATCTTTGGCTAGGGTCCACCTTGACTGGGAGGATGGAAAAGGAAGCCAGCAAGTAGGTGTGTTTGAGCGTATCCCTGCAGATGTCCTGATAGGGAATGAATTTGATAATGTAGTAACTTGTGTGCATGCAGTGACATGCAGTCAGGCTTGGAGACAAGCATGTGGATCTGGTAGCCTGGGGGGGGGTGACCCAGACAGACCACAGACTTGAAGCCAGGACTGGTGTGGTAATTACGTCTGGGAGGGAGCTACCCTGTAGCAGTGAGACTGAAGGTGAGCCACAGCTGCTTGTGGGTACTGGGGTACTGATGTTCCCTTGGACAGAGTGATTGCAAGGGTAGAGGTGAGTAATAGTACACAGGTTGACAGTGAGGCACTGCTGTCAGAGGATGCCAGACTGCCTATGGAAGGGGAGCTGGGAAGGGTTACAAAGAGAGAGTTGAGACAGGCTCAGCTCAGACCCTACATTACAAGTCCTGAGGGAGGTAGCTAATGAGGCACCTGATTTTCAAGGGAAGGAAGAATCAGTATACTGGGACAAAGGGTTACCTTATAGAGAGTGGACCCTGAGGGAGGGCTAGAGGGTGAGAGAGTACAGCATTTGGTAGTGCACAGAGTCTAACATCTGGCACTTCTAGCCATAGCCCATGATATTTCCTTTGCAAGTCATATGGGCATAAAGCGTACCAAGAGACATATTATGCAGAATTTTTATTGGCCGGGAATTTCCAGAGATGTAACAGGGTACTGAAGGACCTGTGAGCAGTGCCATACAGTAGGCAAAGCAGGAGACAAGGTGGAACTCCTTTGATGCCTTTGCCTATGATTGAGGAGCTGTTTCAGAGGGTATCTATGGATATTGTGGGGCCTCTGAGTACCCCAAGTACCACAGGGAAAAAGTATATCCTAGTGGTAGTAGAATATGCTACCAGATATCCTGAGGCAGTGGCTCTGTGCTCCATTGAGGCAGAAAAGATGGCAAATGCTTTGTTAGAGATTTTCAGCAGAGTAGTTTCCCAAAAGAAATACTGACTGACAGAGGTGGCAATTTTATGTCAAACCTGCTGGTTTGTCTGTGGAATCACTGTGGGGTGAAGCAACTAAAGACCACCCACTACCATCCCAAAACTAATGGTCTGGTTGAGAGGTTAAACTCTACACTAAAGGCCATGCTACAGGCATTTGCAGACCAGTTTGAGAGAGAGTGGGAGAAATATTTGCTGCATCTATTATTTGATTACAGGGAGGTGCCCCAGGAATCCACAGGTTTTTCACCCTTTGATTTGCTGTATGGGCATAGGGTAAGGGGACCTCTAGATTTGATTCGAGATGACTGGGAGGGTGAGCGTGAATCTCATAAGGTGTCTGTTGTGGCATATGTCCTAAACCTCAGGACAAGGCTCAGGGAACTCATGGGCTTGGCCCAGAAGAACCCGGCAGAAGCCCAACAGCAGAAAAAGTCTGGTCTGACAGGAATGCTTGAGCTAGAGAGGATGCTGTGGGGTTGCAGGTAATGGTAATGGTTCTCATTCCTGTCAGACACAACAAGCTGCAGGCAGCTTGGGAGGGACTCTTCAAAGTGGTAAGGAAGGTCAGTGATATTAACTACATGGTAGAACTGCTAGGCAGGAGGCAGGGGCACAAATTGTACCATGTTAACATGATGAAACCTTACCATGAAAGGGATGCCCTTGTGCTGAGTATTTGCAGTGGATGGCAGGAAGAGTCTGAGGGGGATCTGGTGACTGATCTCCTCAGTGAGGCTCGGACTGACACCTCAGTAGAAGGGGTAGCAATGTCCCGTCAGCTATGCCCTACCCAGGTTTGAGAAATACAAACAATGTTACAGGAGTCTGGGGGCATGTTCACTGGGAAACCAGGGTGCACCCACCTGGTGCAGGACCATGTGGATACAGGACCTCAAAGGCCTATTAAGTAGGCCCCTTACAGGGTGCCTGATAGAGTCAAACAGACTCTGAGGGAGGAGATATATGAAATGTTGCCACTCAGAGTAATCCAGGAGTCCAGGAGTCCAGGAGTCCCTGGGCCTCCCCAGTGGTGCTCTTACCAAAGAAGGATGGCAGCACCAGGTTTTGTGTAGACTACAGGAAATTAAATAGTCACACAAAGTCAAATGCATACCCCATGCCTAGACCTAGAACAGCTGAGTGGGGCTGAGTATCTTATCACTATTGATTTTACCATGGGTTACTGGCAGGTGCCCTTGACTACCAGCGCTAGAGAGAGAGGACAGACTTTGTGAATCCTTTAGGCTTATATGAGTTCATGAAAATGCCTTTTGGGATGAAAAATGTCCCAGCAACTTTACAGAGGCTAGTAGATCATATCCTAGCAGAAGCAGGAGATTTTGTTCTTGCTTATCTTGATGATATTGCCATCTGCAGCCATTCCTGGGAAGAGCACCTTCAGCATGTCAGGGAAGTGCTGAGCAGACTACAAAGGGCAGGGTTGATCATTAAGCCCAGTAAGTATCAGGTGGTTATGGGAGAGGTATCCTACCTGGAACATAGAGTGAGGAATGGTAAGATCAGGCCAAAACCTGCCAAAGTGGAAGCCATTCAGGCATGGTCTGCCCCTGTTACAAGAAAGCAGGTGAGGGCATTCTTAGGGACAGCAGGGTACTACAGAAAGTTTGTCCTCAATTATAGCACCATAGCTGCCCCCCTCGCAGACCTGAGAAGGAAAAACAAGTCAGATTAGGTAGTCTGTACCCTGGCATGTGAGTAGGTATTCCAGAAGCTTAAAGTAGCTTTGAGAGGACCCCCCCCTGTGTTAGCCAGTCCAGATTACAGCAAATAATTTGTTGTGCAGGTGGATGCTTCAAACCATGAGGTGGGGGCTATACTCAGCCAGGCTTCCTCAGAGGCAAAAGAGCACCTAGTGGTACACCTCAAATGTAGGCTCCAACTCAGGGAGGAATGCTATGCCACTGTAGAAAAGGAATGTCTAGCCATAGTGTGGGCACTGCAAAAACCTCAGCCTTATCTGATTGGAAGAAAATTCACTGTAGTTACAGACCACAATCTCTTAACATGGTTACCCCAAGTCACCCAGCAAAATGCCAAGTTACTAAGGTGGAGCCTAGGGTTGCAGGCATATGATATGACAGTGCAGCACCACAGTGGGATTAGTAATGCCAACACAGATGGGCTCTCAAGACAGGAAATGGGTTAAGGTATTCCCAGATAGGCTCAACCCTCTCAAGCAGAGTTTCCCATGGGTCAGTTGAAATACTAGCTTGAGTCTTTGGGAGGGGGATGTCACACCAGGAAATATTGCCAGCTCAGATATCTGGAATTTTGTAAATGATTAAACGTCATTTCTGAATATTAATATGATTTATATAGAAGTGTGACAGAAGGAGATACTGCCAGTATAGCTATCTGGAATTTGATAACTAGTTATATGTCATTTGTGAATATCAGCAGGACGCAATTGCTTGTGTTACCACTATATTAGAACTGCATGTTGTCTGTATATCAAGCTGCTGGTTTGGAAGTGTGTGTGAAAAGGGTTTGTACAGTACTGAGCTTAAAGATTTATCCACAGTGTACCTTACTGAAAAAGAGCTGAAATGTATATACATTTTGTACCTGTGTAAATGTATATGTTTTAACTGGTGAAGCTAGAATAATTTTCTTGGTGGCAAAAGCCAGGTTACCGTTTGGCTATGCTTATATAGGTCCTAAGGCCAATAGCTTAGTACCTACCTATTAACCTATGAACCTATAGAGGGTTAACTTGCAAAACTTCAAGAAAATAGTTGAAATTAAATTGTTTTATAACTGTGCCATAAAAGAGATGTTATATTTCAGTTTCAGGGCAACAAGGAGACAGGATGTCTAAAACTAGAGAGACTTCTGCATTGTTTTGCAAGTGTTTTATTGTTTTATGTCTTCCGGCAGTTGTAAACATCTGAAGGCTATGTATTTTTACAGGGAAGATGCTAAATGCTAGTGATTTCTAGCAATGGTTGTTTTTGAGCCTGAGAACTGAAGTCAGGTGACAAAAAGTGATGTCATGCTTCAAGTATCCCAGCAGCAATATTTTATATTAATTTAAGAACTCTCTGAGAGAGTGACTGGGCATTTTGTATTTTGTCTTTTACCTGGAAACATCCACTCACCTCATCTTTCTTGCCTTGCTGTAAGTAACTAGGGTACAGTAATTTCTTTTAGATTCAGTAAGGAATATAGCAAAGGTAAGTTTAAATGTTTTCTATATTTGTTTGAGACTGTCTTGCAATGTTGTTTAAATATTTCCTGTAATTATGAACTCTGAAGTTACTGTGATGATTTACTGAGTATTTTCTTGTTCTTTTGTTATGTTTTATTAAATATATTAAACCTATCTTTGCACCTGATATTCATGAGACATATTTAAGCTCTGAGATTACTTCCATATGTATTTGTTACCACTGTGCAGGCCACTCCAAATAGCCTTACTCTTGGCCAGACTACCATTTGGATTAATAGTAACATTACATAATAAGATTGGACACCCTTTGTTAAGAGCCTTAAAGTAGCTGATAAGGGGCTCTGGTGGCAATGATAACTACCTTATAGTCTGGGCAGAAGGGGGCATAGCTAGTAATCCTGTGCCAGCCTTTCCCAGGTGTCTGTGTGTGTGTAAATCAAATCTCCAAGACTGTGTGTCAGCTACGTGGACAGGGACACAAAGCACTGGTTGGACAGAGAGAGTGTAACAGGACTTGGAACCCGGGCTAAGGACTCAACTCTATAGCTGTGCCAGTGGGGAGTCTTATTGGGGATCTGGAGAAAGAGAGAGAAACCAGCCCTGGACTGACTTTGTTCTTGTGCTCTTAAGGGAAACTGTGTTTGACTGTGTTTGATGCAGAGAGATACATTAGGAAATACAGTGTTAGTACCTGATATCCTCCCTGTGAATGTCCCCCGCTGGTGCCAGTGGTAAGGATTGAGGATCCTAGATTACTTGGCAGAGGTGGTGGGATATCCATGTCACAAGGTGTCATTTCCCCGTTGGTGTGGTTGGGTGTCAAAGCTGTCTACTTGAAATAAAAAAACAGCTCATAACCCCAGCAAACCCCATAAGGCATAACAACATACCCAACACTCTAGTCATAGGTGACTCTATAGTCAGGGACACTGATGTTCCACTCACCAGGCTAAACAATCAGAAAGTTACTGTCAGCTGCCTGTTGGGTGCCAGGATCTGCCACATAACACATGCTCTCAGGTCACTCCACAACAAGTACAAATATGGCTCTGTCATTGTCCATGTTGGTGTGAATGACCTGAGATTTACCTCCCTGGACTACATAAAAAGAGACATGGAGGAGCTCTCTGATCTTGTAGCCCAGGCAAGTATGACCCTAGCCCTGAGTAGCATCCTGCCATCACCCAGAATGATACCACAGTACAAGGACAAAATGATTGACTTCAACAATTGGCTAAGCTTCCGGTGTCATTCTAAGGGGATCCAGTATTTGTCTTACTGGGATGACATGATCGACAGACCATGATGCTTTGCCAGAGATGGCCTGCACCTGTCACCCTTGGGATTCCGGATACTGGCTAAGGCTCTTGCCACCCCTATAGTGCCTTTTTTAGGCAAGGTTCAAATGACAAATTCACCACTGTAACAGGTACAAGCAAGCAAAAATCTGAGGGTAATGCTACCTCAAAATGCGTTCACTCAAGTCACTCCTTAAAATGGAGAACATCGACATCTGTGCCATGACAAAGACCTGGTTCAAGGCTCTAGAGAGCACCTCTGCATTACCAGGCTATAATTCATACCACACCTTTCAGCCAACTAACCTGGACCAAAACACTAAAGTTGGAGGCGTGTCCATGTTCATTAAGGATATCCACACCTCCAGGCTAGTATTGCTCAGCATAATGCATCCGAGATTATCCAAGTGCAACTAACTCTGGGCAAGACCACAATCCAAATTGTAACTTGCTACAGATCCCCCACCATACCCCAGGATTCCCACTCCTCATTTCTTGATACACTGGAAGATATTAGGGTAGAACCCAAAACCCTAATAATGGGTCATTTCAACTACCCCACCATTAAATGGGAAAACTACTCATGTACCAATTCTTTTGCTCAACGTTTTCTGGAATTCATAAATTCCAATGCCTTGGTCAACTTATCCATACCCCCAGCAGGGGCAGTAATATCCTGGTCATTACCAACATGGGTGACTGGTGTTCCACACCAGAGGTCAATTCCTCATTGGTCAGATCTGACCACAAGCTAATCAGCCTAGATATCCACATCCCGCCCCCACTCCCCATCAGGGAAACCACCGTAAAAAAATCTCCAAAGCCAACTTCACACTTCTTAAGACAGAAGTGGCAAACTTCACAACATCCATGCAGATGGACAATAGAGGTACAACTGCTGAATCCTACATAAATTCACTTTATAAGCACTTACATGAGTGCATGGATCGTGCTATCCCTAACAAAACCAAGATGCTATCCTCCAAAAAAAGGAAGCCAATCTGGTGGTCCACTGCCATAAACAAACTTTACAACAGAAGAAAGAAACTGTTGCAAAAAAGAGTAAAATCCCATGACTGGAAGAACTCCCTGGTCAGCCTCAGTAAGAAGCTGAGATCCCTCATAAAATCCTCCAAAGCTAGTTATGAAAACAAAATCGCCACTGATTCTAAAGACAACCACAAAGCATTCTATAGCTATGTCAAGAATCTCAATGGCAACACTCAGATCTGCTCTGAGTTACAGCACAATGGCACTAAATATACAGAACAAGCTGATATTGCCAACATCCTAGCAGATAGGTTCAGTGCTAACTTCCCCCCTCACCCCCTAAAGGGCCCATCTCTATACCAGAAGAATGCAAAGTCCCTGTAATCACGGCTGCACAGGTAAAAACTACACTCTCAAAAGCCAAGAACACAAACTCCATGGGACCTGACAACATCCCAGGCTACGTTCTACATGAGCTACAGAATGAACTGGCATCCCACCTAAGTACCATGTTCAGTCATAGCCTTACCTCAGACTTTGTGCCCACTGAATGGTGCACAGCAACGGTTATCCCACTCCACAAAGGGGGAGCCACCATGGACCCCGGGAACTACCACCCCCATTAGCCTAACAAGCCTAATCTGCAAGGCCATGGAACGTATCATCATGGAACTTACAAACAAAAGCCATTGGTAATCTCCAAACTCTGGACCCCACACAGTTCGGGTTTGTAAAAGGCAGATCATGTCTCCTAAACCTGATTGACTTATTTGAAACAGTCACCAAAGCCGTAGACGAGGATAAGGTGGTTCACATAGCCTATCTAGATATCGCCAAGGCTTTTGGTACCATCCCCCACTCTGGAATTATAGATAAACTCACTAAACTAGGTATAAATCCCTATGTCACAAGATGGGTTGCCAGCTGGCTCACTGACAGAACCACACTGTGAAAGTCCAAATCCGACTTCAGGCCAGTGACAAGTGGAGTACCACAGAGTTCAGTCCTGGATCCTCTCCTGTTTGGTATCTACTTTTCTGAAGTACAGGCTAACACAGATGGTCTTTGGCTAATGACATTTGCAGATGACTGCAAACAAGGAGCCATAATTGAAACTCCTAATGATGTGGACATCCTACAAAAGGGCCTCACTGAGACAGATGCTTGGTGTCAAAGCCATGGCCTCAAGCTCAATGCCAAAAGTGCATTGTCATCCCCTTTGGTAAAAACTCTGTACCCATGAGCTACCACATAGGTGGTAGTCTACTTAACACTGAAAGTGTGATAAGAGACCTTGGGACACAGGTGGACAGTAGTCTCTCCTTTGATAATCACATCACCACAGTAGTCAGGAAATCCTTCTGAGTGGCACAGATCATCACAAAAGGTTTCTCTTTCTCTACTTAATGCTCTAGCCAAACATGTTTCTATTTTTACTGATCATAGTTTTGATTTTATAGTGTTGCAATTGTTATATTTTAATAAAAGGCACGGTGAGTTTAATACAGACTTGAAACTGCAGAGACAAAGTGGATTGTAAAGTTGCAGGCAGATAAACTGCCTGGCCTTAATGCCTCTGTTCCTTTAAAATCAATTCTTAAGAAGAGAAGTATACACCAATAATTGATTGTTGTATTTTATTGGTTAATTGAACCGCATGTTTTAGTATTTAATGGGTTTGGTTGTTTTATGCTGTGGATCTGATGAAGCACAACTCGTGTGAAAGCGCTTATCCTGTGTACTTTGTGTATTAAAGTTTTATACTTTACAGCCTTGGTGGATGCCTGGTTTGTTTGCAGCATTTATAGTTTTTACTTCTTACTGGGTAACCTTTGGCTTCCTTGGACACATTTTCTTTTTTTTGACATCCTATTACATGATAGTTTGTCAAAATTCAGTGCCCCTCTCAACCTTGAGTTTACAGCAGCCTATGTGGAGTTGTTCATAGAGACCCTGTACAACCATGTAAATGGCTGTACAGAGGCTGCTGTACGTACTAGAAGTAAGCCCAAAACACTCTAAAAATAAATCACACTGGTAGAATCCTAACCTTAGTAGGGGTATATAACAAAAATAAAAAAAGTCATGGCTAAAATCTAGGAAGACCAACTGCCATAATGATAGGAGTTCTCTAATTAAATTGAACAGGAAACTAAGAAGACTAATTAAGTCCAACAAGGCCAGTTATGAGGTCAAGATAGCCTCTCAGGCTAAAGACAACCACAAGACATTCTACAGCTATGTCCATAACCTCAAAGGCAGAGCACTACAGTGTGCCAAACTGGTGGTCAATGGCGCTACGTTCACTGAGCAGATTGACATAGAGAATCTGCTGTTTGACAAATTCAGCTCAAACTTCACCCCCACTCCTCCCTGCCTCCCCCCAAGAAATACCTTCTAGTTTAACTCTCCCTCCAACTTCTAGCAGGGAGCAGGTCTTGGTGGTATTTGCTAAGGCCAAAAACACAGCCTCAGTGGGCCCTAACAAAATCCTGGGATGCCTCCTAAACAGCTTGAAACATAACCTATCAAGACCACTTGAGCCACTTTTAAACTATAGCCAAAAAATAGACTTTGTACCACAAGAATGAAGGACTGCAACAGTTATCCCACTTTACAAAGACGGACCATCAACTGATCCCTAGAAACTAGAGACCGTTAATCTGACTAGTCTAATATGCAAAGCCATGAAATTAATTATCATGGAAATGATCAACAAAAACATAGGCAACCATCAGATACTGGACTTAACCCACTTTGGCTTTGGCAAGGGAATGTCTTGCCTACTAAACCTTGTGAGCTTCTTTGAGAAGGTCACCAAGGCAATGGATGAGGGTAAACAATGCATACCACCTATGCAGACCTGGTTAAGACATTAAATACAATACTCTACTCTGAGATAGTTGACAAACTCACCAAAATAGGTGTAAACTCCTACATAACTCATTGGATTGCCAGCTGGCTCACATACAGGACCCAAAAAGTCAGGATTGGTGAGACCATCTCCTCTAAGAGACTGGTCATCAGTGGGGTACCTCAGGGCTCCATTCTGGGACTACTCCTATTTAGCATCTCCTTCTCGGAGGTAGAGACTAATGTCAAGGGCCTTTAGCTGACCAAGTTCACAGATGACTGCAAATTGGGAGCTATCATAGATTCCCCCATGACACAAACATCTTACAAGTAGGTCTAAGACATTCAAATGACTTGTGCCAAAGTCATGGATTAAAGCTCAATGTCAAGAAATGCATTATAACGCCTTTTGAGAAAACTGTCACCCAAGCTAATTACTCCATCAATAAGACACCCAAAAGAGTTGACCAGTAGTCAGGTATCTGGGAATATATGTAGTCAGTAATCTGGCAATTGACCAACATGTGGCCAAAGTAGTAAAAAATTCATTCTGTGGTGTCCATCCTATAAATAACGGCATGGCATTCAGGTCCAAGGAGGTCATAGTGCCACTTTATTTGGCCCTTATCAGGCTCATCATTGAGTATAATGCTTCCTTCAGCATGTGGCTGACCAGACATATGTAACAGTTGGAACACTCACAAATGTTCCTTTTCATGAGAATCCAGGGTATAAACACATTATCATATACAGATCATGTTAAAGCCCTCTATGCGCACTCTCCTACAGGTCACTGAAAGGCAGTCTATGCCTGGCATGCAAAGCATCCTCGAATACGTCTCTGATGGACCTTTAGGACATCCACAAAATAAATAGCATCAGAACCATTAGATCCAAAGATTTGCTTGTGACATAAATAAGACATGTTGATGAGACAGGTATGTGTCTCAGAGGATCCTGCTGGTCTGGAACAGGCTCCACATCCATGTAAAGCAGAGTCCATCCCTGACCCTATTTTACTGTAGCCTTGACCAATGGATGGGAAATTGGAAATTCATGCAGGGTTTGCCCCCAATGTCTCTGATAGACAGATGCAGAGAGTAATGTCTAAACTAATGTCACCCCCCACATAACCTCTAGAAACTTCCTAGCTAATATATCCTCCCCCCAAATAAATGCTCATGTCATGATACATAGGGACACAATAGGGTTAGATTTCATGGCTAGGTTTTTAAAGACCTTGGTGGTCATCATCCTAGTATATACCTATGAACCTATAAACATAAGTTCCCAAATCCCAAATAACTGTATCAACTGTTAGGGGCATATTGTCATTGTCGTAGTTCCCTGGAAAAGATGACTTCCCAAATGATATGAATACATTTATTGGCATTTACTTTCAGTTCATGATTTTGACACCAGTTATTTATTTGGGACAAAACTTCCTGTAGGATGGTTAAGTAATTTGCTGATTCAATGAATGCTCCTCAGTTGCAGTCATCTAAAATCTTAGTCAACCACAGCCCTTTGGTATTGGCTTTTACTTCAGAGAAGTAGATGCCAAGTAGGAGTGATCCCAGCATAGAGACCTGAGGGATTCCACTGGTGACTTGTAAATTTGTTTTGATTTCCTGTGTCCTATCTGTGAGCCAGCTGGGAGTCAATTGGGTGACATAGGGGGTTTATTTCCAGTTTAACTTTTCTACTAAGTCTGAGTGGGGGATTATGTCAAAAGCCTTGGCCAGGTCAAGGTATGCGATGTGTACCATTTTAACTTCATCCACTGCTTTGGTGACATTTTCAAGAAAGAGATGATTCGTAGGTTTACCCCGGGAATCATCTCTGTGTCACTGCTGGACAGAGGCACAACAAACTAATGGGCACAGTATGTTTTCATATAAGGGTGGTAAGCCCACAAAAATTTGGGCTAGGCTTATAAATGCCTTAGGGCAGATAGCCTAGTATAAACCTATGAACCTATGAACCTATGAACCTAAGTCCATAAGGATGGCTAAGCATGCCCTGCCCTTGATGAATCTAAGTTGAGATGGGTCCAGTGTTTGGAGGTTCCCTATGTCGTTATTGATTATTTCCATGATAAGTCTTTCCATGGCTTTGTATATGAGGCTGGTCAGACTTATAGGTCGGAAATTGCCTGGGTCTATGGGAGGTCCTTTCTTATGGAGGGAAATTACTGCAGATGTTCTCCATTCACTTGGTACAAAACCTGTAGGAAAGGGAAAGCTGAGTTTAAACAGTGTTGTTAGTGTTTTTCTGTCTCAGTAGAAATAAATCTGGCTGCTAAAGTATTATAAATTAGCTGGACCGGTTGTACTTACCCTAACATACCTCCCAGAATTTTGAAGACTGCTCCTTTTTTCCTCATATATTTGCTCTGTCCCTCCTAAAACTTCTGATTTTCTGTTAAACACTTAATATTACAGTTACTCAATAATGCCAGAAAAGTTCCATACATTCTGTTATTCAGAAAAGGCATGTATATATGCAAAACCTCTTCTATTACCTTTTAATGTTAATTATAATAATAATTAAAAAATATGTCCCTGATTCTGGTCCTTACTCCCCATAGTTTTGACTTTTTCCAAAATTCTTGAGCAAAGAATCTGGTACAGTGTTATGGAGAAGCCAGTATTTATCCTGTTGTGTTTCACTTAACTGATGTACTATGCAAGCATGGGGATGTACATGCCATACACATGTTCAGTACATCAGTATTGCGAGGCAGAAATTAAAAAACACTAAAATACCAACAAACAGAATGAAGTTATTTAAGAAAAGTAAGTCATTAATTTGTCATATAATGCCATGGTATAATAGAATAATCTATTATTGGGTATGAATAACACAGGATTTACTCATACCCAGTCATGGATTATTACTACTCAAAATGAAGATACAGAGAACAAGGCCCAGGTGATTTAGAATCCATCCATCCATCCACAATCCCTTTTTCCCATTTTTGCACATGGGGTCAGGATGTCACTTCACAGTGACAATCATCTATGACAATTAAAAATAAATCACAATGAAGAGATTACTGGAATATTATATGCAAGCAGAGAAATAATAAAAAGTAAGTATTTATCAGCTTGTCTTAAATTACATGTCAGATTTTATTTAACTTTAACAAAAGCTCAGGCATAGTGCTGTCTTTATGAAAACAAGAGGAAATACCAAGGGAATAAGATACTAGTTTATATTGTGTGGAGGCATCTGATGTAATGCATTTGGACATCTGTGAAGAAAATCGACTGAGCATACCAGCAGAAACTAGTGTAAGCAATGAGTTTCTCATACAGAACTGTGTTCTTGCTACTTTGTGGAGAAGAAAAGGCCAGCAGCTCTCCTCACCATATAATAGTGGGATCAGGATAGTTGTCAACATTTATTTCTAGCTGTACTGTAGGATAGTGGTAGTACCTACTGATCTCACACTCTTGTTCTAATGTTAGAATGTTAAACATATGGGACACTCAGACTATCAAGTTTAAAAGTACTAGCAATAAAAATCTCACAGCAAAATCTTACGTAGCAGAATTTTATGTATCATTAATATTCTGAGGTCTGCATTTTTTTCAGATCAACAGATATTTATTTTATATTAAGGAGAACATACTTTTGCAATAGTTCAATATATTCAACATGTCTGTACTGTTGACTGCTATAGATATAACACTTCTTAAATGCAATAGGTCTGATAATACATTTCTGTGGACCCCCAAACATCTGAATGCTGAGGAACCAAAATATTGATGACTAATACCTGAAACTCAAAAGGGTAAAAAATTAAACTGAAAGTGTTTTTGCAGGGGAGGGGCAAGCCCCCCCCCCCCCCCCCACACACACACACAGTTATATAAACTAACTCCATGGTTGCACCAAGTCAAAGACAGAAGAAATCACAATAATGTAATTAGTGGCAGTGACAGCAATCATTGTGTTCCTCAATGTCTTGTGCTTCATGCAACTGATGCCAGGGAACTTCACCTAGGCTGATATTAAGTGTGTCAACAATAAAACACATGTGTACATTCATACCATTAGCAGCTTTCATGAAGTATCTGATAAGCTTTATTTCAACCATTCCTCTTTCAAAAGGAATATGGAAATGTATTTGAAGAATCATGACCAATGTGTTTACTGCATAATGAATTGATTGAGAAAAGTGCGATGCCACTGCTTCTACTATACAAGAGCAAACTCCAATCACTCAGGATACTCTTAAATCACAAATCCTCTAAAACTGCCTGTCATCATTTAAAGTAATGGGAAGCTCAAAACAAATATCTAAGGAGCAGCCCCTCTTGGATCCCCAAAACAACCCCCAAAGCTATAGCTACTACCTCCATGGCAACAAAACATTTACAAAGAGAGAATCTAGCCAAAACAATACATATCAGTCTTGAAAAATGAGGCAAAGTGCACACTAAAGCTGATGTATTTGACAAGAAAACAGATGATGGGTTTAAGCATATCCTTAAATTGTTCTTACCTAATAATAATAATAATACATCTAGTGGTAGTACCTCAGTCAACTTTAATATTTTTAAGTGTATGAAGAGCATGAGCATTATTAATATCATTAAACCTAATTGGAACACAATTTGGGGGAATAATGATTTAAGCAAATGTATAGGTCGTTGTTGTTGTGTCTTTCGGCTTTTCCCGGTTAGGGGTCGCCACAGCGGAACTCCGGTCCGCTAATGATAGGCAGTTGATTTCTACGTGCTGAGTTGCCAGCCCCAACACACAACCTTCAACGAAGGTATGCCCATTCACGCATGTCTCCACGCAGAAGATGCTCTAGCTGAGAGTCCAACCGGTCAATGTCTTACTGTGAGGCGACAACGCTATTGGACCTAATTTTATCTAACAAAAAATATTGATGTTTAAAGGATATGTTGATAAAGGAACCAACAAGCAGGGTGAGATGAGTGGTTGTAAACTCAAAAGATATGTACCAATATGGACATTACAAATAGTATATCTACACAGGTAGTAGTATTTATTTTTTTACATCTTAGTTTAGTATCAAAAACAGTTGCTTAACAGTAATCTTTCTAAACTCATGCATCCATGTACTTCCTTATTTTCCTTTTGTGTCTCTTCTAGTTCTGTGAGATTCCCCTTATTCTGTAATATTTTAACCTTTGTCAACCTATGTAAATAATTATTGCTGTTTCTTAACCACATAAAGGATAATATGCATGATGTATAGAAAGACTGCTGTTAAGTGACTATTTTGGGTGATAACTTTAGAGCACAAAAAAACTTTTAGAAGAATGACTTAGGCAACAGAAAGCAGAAAGGGTTGTTGCCAAACTTAAGGAGCCTATAACAAGAAAAAAATCAGAGATACTTTAGGGGTATTAAAGACATTTCAGAAAATTTATGAAAGTTTGTATAAAGCCGAGAAATATAGAAATCAAGACCTCAAATCGAAATATTTATGGAAGACTTAATTATGCCAAGGTTAGAGGGAGATGAGATTCAACAACTAAGTGTTAAGATAGGAAAAGATGAGATAAAAATGGTGATGTATAATCAATCTTCAGGAAAGTCTCCAAGAAAAAAATGGTATTCCTGTAGAAATTTGGAAGTTAGGATGGAAAAAGTGATACAGATCTGGAAGATTTTAACAGTATTTTAAAAGGTGGATAGGCACCAGCATCTTGAAGAAACCTGTGATGGCTGTATTGCCAGAAGAGGATAAAGGCCCATCACACCCAGCCTCATATAAACCCATTTCAGTTTTAAACCATAATTATAAAGCATTATGTTTATACTAAATAAAAGAATGGCAAAGGTCTTGAAGCAGCGAAAGCATTTGACAGAAAAAGCTGGCATTTTATGAGTAGGTCAATGTAAGCATTTGCTTTCCCTGATAAAATAATAATGTTAATTACAAGGATATATGAAGGATCAGAGACAATAATGAAAGTGGGAGGGTTCCACTCTGAAAAGTTGTATTTGCACAGAACAACCAGGTAGGGGTTATTTGCTTTATATTAAGAACTACTGGCAAATAAAATAGCGGACTCTGAAATGCAAGGATATAATTGGTATGATAATCAAGAAAAGTTAGCTTTATTTGAAGATTATATTATTTTATCCCTAATAAATCCGGAAAAGGATATTTCAGTGCTGGTGAACATTCTGCGACAGTTTTATGTCTTTATAGGATATGAATTGAATGAAGATAAAATAAAGGTGATAGCCATAAATCTGTATCCACAAACAAATTGGTTCAGCAGTATTAATATTTATGAGGACATGAAGCGATGAAGTATTTAGGGGTATGGATTAAAAAGGCTTCTCTCATGGCAGCTAATATGGGAAAAGACTAAACAAAAGATAATACAAAAATTAAGAAACTGGAAGATGTTGATTATGGATATGGATAGTAAGAAGCAGTGAAACTGTTTTTAGTCCCTTTAGTCTTATATATGGGCTAAGCATATTTTCAACCAAATGAGAAGCTGTAGACAACAATTAATAAAGAGATGAAGGAATTTATCTGGGAGGGGAAGATGGCAAGAGCTGAGTGGGATAAGCTGATCCTTCTAATAGAAAAAGATTATTTAGCATTATTTGATTTGAAGGGATATTTGAGATTTACATGGTTAAGGCTCACATGCATAACATAAGCAGAAGGTTATATTTCAAAATAGAAAGTGAGGATGATGAAGCAGGTGAGAAGTTCAAGAAATAAAGAGTGAGTGGGATTTTGGCTACAGATCCTTTAAGAGAATAATAACAACCTTACAAAATAGTATATTCATAAAGCAGCACAAAGTATTCTATGAACTAAGCCAATACGAGAATGGAAAAAGGAGATTTTGCCAATAGGGATGATTGCAAGTAGAGGTACAGAAAATAGACAAGAGGAAGATGGAATTTATTGTAGAAAACTGGCAAAGGAACCAAGGTACTGAGAGCAAATAACTAGATAGGGAAAAGGTAATATAGTGGACTGTAGGAGAGAGACTGCCTTCCTCACCAGGGATTGATATCAGAGTATAGGCAAAGAGAATGGGTTAAGGAAATCTTAAGAGAAAGACCTGCTCTGGTAGAGTTTTTAGTTGAATCTACAACAGAAGCTGTTTAAAAGGGAATAATTATTTATTTATTATTTATTTTACATTTGTTGACTGGGATAGTCCGACTAGATACATGTCCATTTTCAAAGGAGGCCCGGGGAGAAAAGCTCCACATAACAAAATAATACAGGGACAGTAAATACATAACTAAGTTTTAAACTCAGGAAACATATCAAAATATAAACATAGGATACAAGCAGCTAACATCTTTCACAATGTGCAGACATACTTATGTAATGAGGCATGGGTAGATAGCTAAACAGCAGATTGGGTAGTAATACATGATTTGGTGGAGTTGTTAATCAGGATTTGAGCAAGGGCAAAGCCAGTGTGATTTCAAGTAATTTTTGAGGCCTTTTTTAAATAGAGGTAGCGAAGTTTCCTTGGTAAAGGTAGTAGGAAGTAGATTCCAAGTTTTACCAACTGAGTTGGCAAATAGAGCATCTCCTGCAGAGTTGGTGGATTTTTGGGTCAGTATCATTAGTTTATTAGATAAGCGTAGTAGCCTGAGAGCACTATGGGGGCTGATAATATTTTTAAGGGCAGGGGTGTTTTCAGGTTGGTGGGGGACTTTGTGTGCTACTGTAAGCTGGTTGAACTACAGAAGGGTAGGAAATTCTAGCCATCCTAGTGCTTTTAGGTTCTGACAATGATGAATCCTATATGCCATGCCAGTAGAGAATCTATTAGTTGTAACAGCCTGATAATTTATTGAGATCGGTTTTGGACAGGTTGGTGAGTACAGGGGAGGCATACATAAGGGTAGAGAGAAGGTGGGATCTTGCAATATCTGCTCTAGCAAGAGGAGTGAGGAAAGGTTTGAGCTTGTACAGGGAGCCAAGTTTTTTGTTAATGGACTTAATAGTGTGATTTATATGCATATCACATTTAAGGTTGTTGTCAATTATTACAATAATTAATACATCATATACAGTATTGCATGATAACTATGAGAACTGATCAGAAGAGGTTAGAAAGGATTAAGAAGAGAGACTGGGAATGCAATTTACAAGAGAACAATGGGAGGACATATGTGTGGCTTCCAAGTATGCATCAATATCCAGAAGGTCTAGGATCTTTGCTTAGAAGTGTTTGCATAGGTATTTTTTATACCCCAAGCAAACGTCAAAGAATTTTTCATCAGATATACAGCAAATATTGGAGGTGTGATGGGGAAGAAAGAAGTTACTGGGAATATATCTTTCGGGGTGTAATGAGTTGGCAGATTTAAAAAATTCCTTATATAGTACTCTGTCATTAATATTGAGTGAAGAAATGGTTGTAAGTAAGGAAATGATTATTTTGAATTGGAACACAGAATCTGAATTGCCTAGAGATAGATAGTAAGGCCTTATTAAGTTTAATTCTGTTAGTTACCAAAGAAGTTATAAGCCTTTTGGTTTAAGCACTTGGGCTTCAGACCAGTTGTTTTACATTAAGAAGGTTTGTGGTCTGCACTGTTGTGACAGGACAGGTAGCTTACATCCTTCTAAGTTAGGAACTGCTGATTGAAGGCTCAGTGTCTGTTATTCTAAAAGTGTATTGGCTGGACTATGCCCTTCTGAGCTTGTCATTTCTGGTTAAAGGCTTATAGTGCCTGCATATTTGAACTGTTTCTTACTGAAATTGGTGCACCTTGTTTGCTGTAGCATAGACTAGATCCAGGCCTGCTGAATCTAGCTTTGTTTGTATAACTTGAGCACTAATCCAGGCCTTCTTTTTGGAGAAGGTTCCCCTGCACACCAGTGGCAGGAGTGTGCAGTTAGAACTTGTCTGATTGAAGACTACAGGAAAAGGGCTCAGTTTTGAGATTATTTTACTGGTTAATTGGGTAATTTGTTTAAAAGCCTTTTCTGGTTGCTTGTAGTCATCTAAAGCTGTTTTAAGTGTATTTTTTACTGTTTGTAGTCGTTTAAAGCTGTTTTGTGTATTTTTTACTGTTTTTGCCTTATCTTTTCAAAAAACTTTTTTCCTTGTTTCCCACCTTTCTAAGCTAGTATAGTCCAGTTTACAGGCTAGTGCTGAATTCAGGGCTGTGTTACAATTTTCTGAGTTGCCCATACCTTACTTGGGTAGAGGGAGGTTTTTCTGTTTACCTGTGAGAGAGGGAGCTTTGAGCAGCCATCTGTCCCTGGAGGAGTGGTTCCAGCCCAAAAGTTAGTAGTTTATAGGCCATTTTGGGCTAATTTCTCTTTCATTCATTTCCCTGCTGTAAAAACAGTGTTTGCACAGTTTTGCAGTCCGGGCAGCGCCGGTTAGCTAGGGCTAAATTTATCCCGGTTCCACCAAGTCTCCTCTTCAGTTATTCCCTTGAAAGTAGTCTAACTCTCAACCTAAGCACTTACAAAGCATTCTACAGTCCAGCACTTGCTCAGACCTAATAGCAAACACTAATATACCCTGACATTTGATTGCCCAGCAGGGCAGGGCTCATTATTCAACCCTCACCAACCAAGCGACTAAGCAGCTCACCCTACTATTCAGGCATGACCAAAGGACAATTTCAGTTATACTCTCCAGTCCAGCTGGTGAACCTGGGTATCCTGAGGTAATGTTACAACTGCCTCATGTACACGGACAACCCCCCTCCTCCTACCACAAAACATTAACATATGCGAGAGATGCAATTATATAAATAAATTGGAGGCTAAGCTCTCTCTACCCAAGACTGGAACAGGCAGTCATGAGGAGAAGGTTAACACTTGCACCACACCTCCAGCCTCACATAGACATACTAAACCAGCACTGGCAAAAAATACACATAAATACACTAAATCATACTCGGAGGCTCTAAATAAAAACCTGCAAAAGCATCACAGACCTCCAAAGCAGACACCAAAAACCCTGCACCACCCATCACAAACCAGACAACACATAAAACACAAAGTCAGTGTGCCGCACAATCACAGCCCTTAAGGTGAAATAACATACCTGCACACTAGTAATAGGCGACTCTATAGTCAGTCACACTGATGTCCCACTCACTAGACTGGACAAGGAGAAGGTTACTGTTAGCTGCCTGTTGGGAACCAGAATCCGCCACATAACACAAGCACTCAGGTCACTCCAGAACAAGTACAAATATGACTCTGTCATTGTTCATGTTGGTGTGAATGACCTGAGACTTACCTCTCTGAACTACATGAAAAGAGACATGGAAGAGCTCTCTGATCATGAAGCCCAGGCAGGTATGACCCTGACCCTGAGTAGCATCCTGCCCTCACCAAGAATGATACCGCAGTATAAAGAAAAAATTATCAATTTCAACAATTGGCTAAGCATCTGGTGTCATTCAAAGGGGATCCATTGTCTGTCAGTCTGGGACGACATGCTTGACAAGCCTCATTGCTTCGCAAGTGATGGCTTGCACCTGTCACTCCTAGGCTTTTGAATACTGGCCAAGGCTCTTGCTGCCCCCATAGTGCCTTTTTTAGGCAAGGCTCAAAAGTCAAATCCACCTCCATAAACAGCACAAATAAAAAAATGAGGGTTATGCTACTCAATGCCAGGAGATTAAATATCAAAATGCATGCACTCAAAGCACTCCTCAGTATGGAGGACATCGACATCTGTGCAGTAACTGAAACCTGGTTCAAGGCTCCACAGAGCACCCAAGCACTACCAGGCTACAACTCATACCACACATTTCGGCCACAGAACATGGACAGAAACACAAAAGGAGGGGGTGTATCCATATTCATCAAGGATACCTACACCTCCAGGTTAGTTGTGCAGCATGATACCTCCGAGATCATCCATGTGCAACTAACACCAGGCAAATCTGCAATGCAAATTGTGGCCTGCTACAGATCACCCTCCATGACCCAGGACCACCACTCCACCTTTCTGGAGACACTGGAAAACATGAAGGTCCTACCGAACACCCTGATATTGGGCGATTTCAATTACCCTACCGTTAACTGGGAAAACTACTCAAGTACAAACTCCCAGGTCCAGCGCTTCCTGGAATTTATCAACTCAAATGCCCTGGATCAGCTGGTAAACTCCCCTACCAAAGGTGAAAACATATTGGACCTGGTCATTACCAACATGGGCAACAGGTGTTCCACACCAGAGGTCAACCCATCACTGGTTAGATCAGACCATAAACTAATCACTCTGGATGTCCACACCACACCACCACCTCCAACCAAGGAAACCACAGTGAAAAACTTTTCTATAGCAAACTTCACCTTACTTAAGACAGAGGTGGTAAGTTTCACAGTCCCCCATTTTAAAGGATAACAGTGTCAAATGCACTCTATGAGCACCTACAAGGATGCATGGATCATGCCATCCCTAGCTAAACCAAGACTCACTCCCCTAAGAGAAGGAAACCAGTCTGGTGGATCCTGCCATAAACAGGCTATACAATAGAAGGAGGAAACTAGTTCAGAAAAAAAGCAAATCCCAAGAAGGAAAGACATCCCTGATCAATATCAGTAAGAAACTAAGGTCCCTCATAAAATCCCCCAAAGCTAACTTTGAAAGAAAAATAGCCAAGGATTTGAAAGATAACCACAAAGCCTTCTTTAGCTATGTCAAGAATCTAAGTGGCAACTCGCAGATATGCTCTGAGCTAGTGCAAAATAGCACAAAATATACTGAACCCACTGATATTGCCAATATCCTGGCAGATAGATTCAGTGCAGACTTCATCCCCCTTTCACCCCCAAAAGGGCCCACAACAATACCACAAATGTCCCTGAAATCACAGACGCACAGGTGAAAACAGCCCTTTCAAATGCCAAAAGCACAGCATCAATGGGGCCAGATGGTGTCCCAGGCTGCATCTTGCACGAACTACAGAACGAATTAACCCCCACCTAAACACACTGTTCAACCTCAGCCTCTCCACAGGCTATGTGCCCATAGAATGATGCACAGCAATGGTTATTCCGCTCCACAAAGGAGGGGCCACAACTGACCCTGGTAACTATCCCCCCATAAGCCTAACTAGCCTGGTCTGCAAGGCTATGGAGTGCATCATCATAGAACTCATTATCAAAGATATTGGGAACCTCCAAACACTTGACCTGACCAAGTTCAGCTTTGTTAAGGGCAGATCATGTCTACTAAACCTGGTTGACTTCTTCTAGACAGTCACCAAGGCCATAGATGAGGGGAAGGTAGTTCACACAGCCTACCTTGACCTCGCCAAGGCATTTGACACCATTCCCCACTCGGGAATTATAGAAAAACTCACCAGCCTGAACATAAACCCCTATGTCACAAGATGGGTTGCCAATTGGCTTACAGACAGAACTCACACGATAAGAATAGCGGGCTCCAGGTCCGACTCTAAACCAGTCACAAGTGGTGTCCCACAAGGCTCGGTCCTGGGACCCCTACTGTTTGGCATATACTTATCAGAAGTACAGGCAAACACAGGAGGACTATGGCTAACCAAGTTCACTGATGACTGCAAACTGGGAGCCATAATTGACTCTCCGGCTGACATGGACATTCTCCAAAAGGGCCTTACTGAGACGGACACCTGGTGTCAAAGTCATGGTCTCAAGCTAAATGCCAAAAAATGCATAGTCATCCCATTTGGGAAAAACAAAACACCCATGAATTAACACATAGGTGGCAGCCCCCTTAATACAGAAGAGGTAATAAGAGATCTGGGGACCCAAGTAAATAGTAATCTCTCCTTTGACAATCATATTGCCAAAGTAGTTAGGAAATCCTTCTATGTAGCCCATCTAATTACTAAAGGGTTCGCAGCTAGAAATAAAGAGGTTATAGTGCCCCTCTACTTGTCACTCATCAGACCCATCATAGAGTACACTGTCCCATTTGGGATGTACCTCACAAGACACTTCCAACAGCTGGAAAGACCACAAAAGTACCTCACTAAGAGGATTACTGGCCTCAAACATATATCATATGCAGCCCGACTGGAAAAACTCCAGCTGTACTCAGTCGCATATCACTTACTCAGAGGTGATCTCTGCTTGACTTAAAAAGCCCTGTCCAACTCAGAATTGATGGACATGCTCTACCTAAAGAAATCCAAGTCACTGTGAGCCACTCACTCTAGTGAGCTAAACCTCGCCACAACACTAAATAGAACATGCTGGAGGGATAGATTCCTGTCACAGAGACTCCCCATGCTTTGGAACAAAATTCCTAACTACATTAGGCAGAGCCCCTCACTAACACTCTTCAAGAGAAACCTTGCCGAGTGGATGGGTAACAAAAAATACACCCCTGGGATCACTTCATTGGCTCTTCTTGACATAGGCTCAGTTAATTAATCAATGGGGTGGCAAAAGCTGACACACTCTGGCTAGGCTTATAAATGCCCTCAGGTAGATAGCCTAGTACCTACCTATGAACCTATGAACCTAAGAAGTCTGATAAAACAGATGAGCACCATAATCAATACTACTAATAGAAGTACATGGGATATAACAGAAGTAAATATGATATATTACTGTGCAGCTAAACTTATAACAGGTAAAATATTGCGCTAAAAATTCAGAGAAATAAGGGGGAAAAAGTGAAAGAATAAAATGCCATCATGGAAGCATCGAACAGAGAAAATATAAGGCAGTTAAGACAAGAAGTGTCACTGTTAGAAGAATATAAAAGAGGGAACAGATCATCAAAAATAACAGCAACACACAGAGTCAGAACAGATCAGGATCTATCATACACTACTGCAAATAATAAACTAAAGATATGTGCAAGTGTGTGATATGGATGAACTACCCTGGCAGGGTTAGCCACCCGGCAGTGTAAACCTTGGCTCTAGATGATTGTCACTGTTAAAGTGACACCTCAACCCAATGTGTGTAAAAGTGGGAAAAGGGGGTGAGGACAGATGGATGGATGGAAATCAATGTCTAAGCTATCGGTTGTTGAAGTACTGAATATTATAAAAGAGACAAAAAATGGAAGTGGGATTTTTAGAAAAAAGAAGGAGCAAATTACATTGAAATAAATCAAAAGTGTGGGAATAATACATGCAGAATAATGTTCGGGAGGAAAGAAGTGAGGTTTAAGGGAAGGCAGGAATTCGGCAATTTATGTAATGCTGGACTCTTAATAGTTGCAAAGAAAGAAAAGATGTGATCTATAATGTGTGTACATGAAAAGAAAATGTTAATGTGGTTGGTTTTCATTCTTGTTAATGTAGGTTTGTCTAGGTCTTAAGGAATAATTTAATAAAGGTGTTTAAAAATCTTAGTGTCATTTTGTTAATAACTTTTTGCCCATTATAATGCTGCCTGTTATTAAGTGATAAGTCACTTAGTTAAAAAGTCAAATCCAAAAAGGTCTGGACACCATAAGGAGCTGTGGGTGTTAAATGGGTATGAAAAAAAGTACTTAAGGCTTGAATGAGTTATATCTAGCCCTTGTGAAAATACTTCCTGATATGCTGTAAGGCTCACTCAGATATTAATTTTGGATTTGGATAGAGAGTCTAGGACTTTTTCTATAGTAATTCTGAGGGTAAGTAACATACCAGCAGGTGAATGATACGTGTGGAACTGGTAAAAGTCAAACTAAATCTGTCTGACAAAATGGATGTTGTGTCCTTTAAAGTGCATATTATTATCATTATGGACTAATTCTATGCATTCTTGGGTATTTTTTCTTAGTGTCTTAGCATACCCGAGGAAGGGCATATAACGTCATTTGGTGTCTGTGGCTACTTTAAGTTCATAATCTGCTTTGTATTTCATAACAGTACTCTTAAAATCTTTGCAGGTTTGCTTCAGTAGTTTTTGGAGGTGTGGAGAATTGAAGTCTTATGGTTTCTTAACATTCTTTTTTTTTGTTATACAGTTTATTAATGCAAGTGTTTGACCATATGGGTTTATTCTTAAACATGCCATTCTACTTAGAATGGCTGGGCACTGACCTGTCTAAGCAGCTAGTGAAGTATTGGTAGAACTCAAAGAAGTAACAGGCAACTTTTTCAACTAGCTCTATCACAGGAGATTTCTTGTAGAGTTTGCCTTTGTTATCTTTGAGAAGCAGGAGAAAGGACTTATATTAGTCTCTAATGACAGATGTGTCTGGTGTGTCTGTGTGTGTGTGTGTGGGGGGGGGGGGGGTTGTACCAAAGAGACTAAAGGAAAAGATTACTGACTTGTAGTCAGATTTTACAAAGGGTGTAGTAAGACAAATGACAGCATAGACTATGCTTGTAAGGATCAGATCAAGAATATTTGGACCTCTAGTAGGGGCACAGTATCATTTGCATTAATACTGCTCAAACAATGCTGAGCATATTTGTTATATGTTGTGCAGTATGCTAAGCAGTGGCTGAATATTCAAACTATCCTAACATGGTTGAGTTAAGTTTAAAATGATCCCTTCAAGTACACTGACTTGGTTGTAATAGTTCTCCATGAACCCAGACAGGGATTCGTAGAGGAAATGCAATAATAACTGTGTTTGTTGAACATGATTTGGAGCTTAAAGTTAGGATAATGGGTAATTTGACATGAGTTGATAGGGATTCTTACAAAACAGATACTCAATTTCCAGTTACCCTTAAGTCAGAAAGCATGCATCATAGCTTGTGCATGAATTCAGATCCAGCAAGAGTCCAGTAACCTGTGGTGTGCCACAGGACTGAAAAAAAAATGGTGGCGCTCTGTATAGCAGCAGCTACTTCAGCTCAGAAAGGAAATGTGCAATGTTTGCCCTATTCTATGGCTAAATTAAGAGAAAAAAATTAAATCAGGGAATATTGCTAACATTAAGCTAATTTATAGTAGAGAGACTATTCTGGAAATTCGATCCTCAGGCCTGCTGTGTAACAGGTATGATGAGCTGCTGTCTGTGGGGCCTGTGAGGCCTACAGCACTTCTTGAATTACAAGAGTTGGGAATCTTACTCAAACATGGAACAAAATGCCTGGTATGTGCAGAATCAACATTACTGGATCATGGTAAGAAAAGCAAATGCAAGAGGTGTGAGAGAACATGCAAAAGAGGATCTAGGGCTGGAACCACTGCAAGGCTAAAAGCAAATCTCTACAGGCCTGCACTCCCATCCATTCTGCTGGCAAATGTCTGATCATTAGAAAGCAATACGGACTATTTAAGGCTGGAATTATCTACTCAGAACAAGGTGAGGAAATGCTGTGTGCTTATTTTTACTGAAACTTGGCTAAACTCTAACATTAATGACAATGCAGTCCATGTGGATGGGCTATCACATTTTAGAGCAGACAGAATACATGTTCTCAGTGGTAAGTCCAGAGGGGGACGGGTCTGTTTATACATCAATAACAACTGGTTTACCACTTATGAGATAGTATCCTCCCACTGCTCAGGTAATCTAGAGTTTTTGTCACAGAAATGCAGACCCTTTTATTTACCCAAGGTATTTAACAGCATCTGCATCACAGCTGTCTACAGTCCTCCCAGTGCTAATCCAAATGAGGCAATGACCACATTATACCAGGCTATAAATGAACTACAAGACAGGAATATAGACTGTGTTCATATAGTGGCAGGTGACTTTAATCAGGCCAACTTGAAAACAGTTCTGCCTCAATATTTCCAGTATGTGGACTTTGAAACAAGGGGTGAGAACACACTGGACAAGGTATACAGCAATGTTAAGCTGGCATTTAAGGCAGTGCTTCACCCACACCTGGGTAACTCTGACCACCTCTCCATATTGTTACTACCAGCATATAAACCATTGCTAACTAGAGGGACACCAACAGTTAAATAAGTAAGAGTATGGCCAGAGGGTGCAGTCTCAGCACTCCAGGACTGTTTTGAGAGCACAGACTGGAGCATATTAAAGGATGCGGCTACTGAGAACCAGTGTATCAACCTGGAGGAGTACACCAAGGCAGTGATGGGCTACATCTCGAAAAGTGTGGATGATGTGACAGTCACCAAAACCATCATCACATGAGCCAACCAGAAACCCTGGTTGACCAGAGAGGTGTACGAACTACTGAAAGCAAGGAATGCAGTCTTCAGGTCTGGAGACAGGGAAGCCTTCAGAACAGCCAGAGCAAATTTGAACAAGGGAGTGAGGGAAGCAAAATGCACCTATGGCAGAAAGATCCAGAGCTACTTCTCTGACCAAAAAGACCCCAGGTGCCTATGGCAGGGTATCCAGTCCATAACTGACTACAGACCCCTGCCTTCATAATATGAGGACAAGGAATTCCTAATGTCTACTTCAGCAGATTTGAGGAAGGGAACAGAAGAGCAGCAAAGAAAAAGCTCATCGGCCATAATGAGAAGATGCTCACCCTCAACCTAGCTGATGTCCAGAGGGCACTGCGCAGAGTTAACCCAAGAAAAACAGCTGGGCCTGACAACATCCTAGGGCATGTGCTCAGGGACTGTGCAGTGCAACTAATAAATGTCCTCACGGATATCTTCAATAACTCTTTGAGTCAGGAAATAGTTCCGAAATGCTTCAAGGATACAACAATCATTCCATTACCAAAGAAGTCTCCACCATCTTGCCTAAATGACTACCGCCTTGTAGCCTTCACCTCCACAGTGATGAAGTGTTTTGAAAGGTTGATCAAGGATGCCATAACATCTGGCCTGCCTGCTGATCTTGACCCTCTGCAGTTTGCTTACTGATCAAACCAGTCTACGGCAGATGTCATCTCTCTAGCACTCCATCTATTGCTGGAACACCTTCAGAATAAAAACACCTTCACTAGGGTATTATTCATTGACTTCAGCTCCGCTTTTAACACAGTCATCCCACTTCATCTGGTAATGAAGCTACTCCAACTGGGCGTCAACACTCCACTTTGTAACTAAATTCTTGACTTTCTCACAGACAGACCTCAGAAAGTGTGCATAGGAAATAACTCCTCAGATAGCATCACTCTTAACACTGGAGTTCCACAAGGATATGTACTAAGTCCCTTGCTGTTCACCCTGTTAACACATGATTTTACAGCCAGGTACAATACAAATCACATCATCAAGTTTGCTGATGACACAACAGTCGTGGGCCTCATCAGTAATGACGATGAAACAGCGTATAGATATGAGGTGGAACAGCTCATTACCTGGTAGCAATAAATGTGAACAAGACAAAAGAGATAATTGTGGACTATAGGAAAAATAGCAAGGAACATTCTCCTCACCATCAATGAAACAGTTGAAAGAGTGAGAAGCATGAAGTTTCTGGGAGTGCACATCAATGAGGACTTGTCTTGGAACACAAATACAATTGCCATAGTCAAGAAACCACACCAAAGATTGCACTTTTAAGAAGGCTGAGAATCTCCAACCAACAGTTCTCACTACCTTCTACAGAGTGTAGCAGAAAGCATCCTGACGAACAGCCTCACAGTATGGTATGGAAGCTACTCTACCTCTGAGCGCAAATCCCTCCAGAGAGTGGTGAAGACAGATGAGAGGATCATCAAGACCACCTTATCATCTATCCACAACTTGTACTTATCCAGATGTCTCAGCAGGTCCAGAGGAATAATTAAAGACTGCACTCACCCTGCTCATAGACTGTTCCTGCATCTATCATCCAGAAAGTGCTTCTGAAGCATACGTTGCAGAACTATAAGATTCAGGAACAGCTTCTTCCCTAATGTTATCAGGCTGCTGAACTCTAATAACCACTACACTCCATGATGTCCAACTGGGTCAGTAGGAACTGTCTCAATCTGGGCAAGAACCTGGTTACCAGTCTCACCTAATACTTAGTGCAATATTCACCATGACTGTACCTTATAGGCCCTCTAGGACAGTAGCAATGCAGTCAAATATCTCTACTTTCAGTGCAATACATGCAAATCCATAAATTAGCCATAGTGCAATACTCTGAGGTCCATAGTGCAATACTCTGATGTTCACAGACCTATACTCAATGTCTCTTTCTGTGCAAGGATCAATGCAATGTCTTAACCAAGTACCTGTGCAATACTAAAGTCTCATGCAAGTAAGTGTTCTGCTCTGCAAATTGTAGCATGTTACAGGCCACCCTCACAAACTCAGGAACCTCACATGGCCTTCCTGAAAACACTAGAGGGGATAAATGTATCACCAAACACCATCATACTAGGTGACTTCAATTACCCTAATATAGACTGGGAACACTACTCAAGCCCAAACACCCTAGCCCAAAAGTTCCTGGAATTCATAAACTCAAATGCCATGGAACAACTAGTCACCATCCCACAAGAGGAGATAACATACTTGATCTCATCATCACGAACATGGGAGCACAATGTTCAACACGGAAGTATACCCCTCACTGGTGAGATCAGATCACAAACTAATCTCGCTGGAGGTCCTCATCCCACCCCACCTGAAATAAAAAGACCACAGTAAAGAACTTCTCAAAAGCTGACTTCACACTTCTAAAGACTAGTGTGGTCTCCTTTAAGGCCCGAACCGGAAAACAGTACTCAAGCCGCTGAATCACTTACAAATGCCTTCTACCAGCACCTGCAGGACTGCATGGATAAGGCAATCCCAAGCAAAACAAAGACTCTTTGTACCAAAGGCAAGCGTCCAGTCTGGTGGACCCCAGCCATAAACAAACTCTACAACAAAAGGAGGAAGCTACTACAAGATAGAGCAAAATCCTTAAAAGGTAAGACACCCTTGATCACTATAAGTAAAAACTAAGAGCTCTCATAAAATCATCCAAAGCAAATTTCGAGAGAAAAATAGCTAAAGACTCAAAAGACAATCATAAGGCCTTCTTTAGCTATGTTAGAAACCTAGGATGGAACTCCCAGATATGCTCAGAACTAGTTCAAAATGATGTGAAGATTACTGATCCTACAGACATTGCCAACATACTGGCTGACAGGTTCAGTGCAAACTTCTCCCTCCCCAAAAGGAGAGATATCTATACCAAACGATTGCAGCCCCCAAACATCTCCAGCCCAAGTGAGAACTGCTCTCTCCAAAGCAAAAACACAGCATCCATGGGACCTGATGGTGTCCCCGGCTGTGTGCTCCACGAACTCAATGAGGAATTAAACCCACAGCTAGGACAACTGTTTAATCAAAGTCTTACCTCTGGATACGCACCCAGGAGTGGCGCACTGCAACTGTGGTACCACTTCACAAAGGCGGTACCTCCACCGACCCTGGAAATTACCGCCCATTAGCTTGACAAGCCTTATCTGCAAAGCCATGGAGAGGATCATAATGGACCTCATAAATAAAGACATAGGAATTTGCAGACTTTGGATCCAACCCAGTTTGGCTTTGTCAAAGGCAGATCATGCCTTTTAAACTTGGTTGACTTTTGAAACAGTCACCAAAGCCATTGATGAGGGAAAGGCAGTCCATACAGCCTACCTCGATCTGGCTAAGGCCTTCGATACAATACCCCACTCGGGTATCATTGAAAAACTCATCAGCTTAAATGTTAACCCATACATCACAAGATGGGTTGCAAACTGGCTGAGTGACAGAACCCACAGGGTCAGAGCTGCTGGCGCCATGTCAGACTCAAAGCCTGTCACAAGTGGTGTCCCACAGGGCTCAGTCCTGGGCCCACTCTTGTTTGGCATCTACTTTTCCAAGTACAAGCAAACACAGGAGGGTTATGGCTGACAAAGTTTGCAGATGACTGCAAACTGGGCCATAGTAGAAAACACGTCTGACACAGATATCCTTCAGAAGGGTCTCACAGAAGCGGATAACTGGTGCCAGAGCCACGGCCTAAAGTTAAATGCCAAAAAATGCATAGCCATACCCTTCGGGAAAAACAAGGTTACCCCTAGCTACCAAATAGGTGGCAATCCACTGAGCACAGAAGAAGTTATCAGGGACCTGGGGACCCAGGTTGATAGTAGTCTGTCATTCGACACCCATGTAGCTAAAGTAGTCAGGAAGACCTTCTACATTGCCCACCTTATCATGAAGGGATTCTCATCTAGATCAAGGGAGGTCATAGTCTCCCTTTACTCATCACTCATCAGACCAATGATTGAGTACAATGCCCCATTCGAATGTATCTGACCCGACACTTGCAGCAGCTGGAGAGGCCACAAAGTTCCTCACCAAAAGGATAAAGGGTCTCAAAATCTGTCCTATGCTGCCCGACTGAAAGAACTCCAGCTCTATTCAGTCGCTACCGCTTGCTCAGAGGTGACCTTTGCCTAACATACAAGGCCATGTCAAACCCAGATTTGATGAATATGCTTCACCTCAAAAATCTAGATCCATCAGAGCCACAAGGGCGGGAGACTTAAACCTCGACACGGCTATTAATAGGACGTGCTGGAGGGATAGATTCATCACCCAAAGACTCCCTATGCTGTGGAACAAAATCCCGGTACATGTGAGGCAGAGCACCTCGCTGGCCTTGTTCAAGAGAAATCTTGACCAATGGATGGGAGATCGCAGATATATCCCAGGGATTACCTCAGTGTCACTGCTCGACAGAGGCACAGCAAAATAATGGGTATAGTTCCCCATACTAAAGGGGTGGCGTAAGCCACAAAACGATGGGCTAGGCTTGTAAATGCCCTCGGGCAGATAGCCTAGTATGAACCTATGAACCTATGAACCTTCACTAGGGTATTATTCATTGACTTCAGCTCTGCTTTTAACACAGTCATCCCACTTCATCTGGTAATGAAGCTACTCCAACTGGGCGTCAACACTCCACTTTGTAACTAAATTCTTGACTTTCTCACAGACAGACCTCAGAAAGTGTGCATAGGAAATAACTCCTCAGATAGCATCACTCTTAACACTGGAGTTCCACAAGGATATGTACTAAGTCCCTTGCTGTTCACCCTGTTAACACATGATTTTACAGCCAGGTACAATACAAATCACATCATCAAGTTTGCAGATGACACAACAGTCATGGGCCTCATCAGTAATGACGATGAAACAGCGTATAGATATGAGGTGGAACAGCTCATTACCTGGTGTGGAAATAACAACTTAGCAATAAATGTGAACAAGACAAAAGAGATAATTGTGGACTATAGGAAAAATAGCAAGGAACATTCTCCCCTCACCATCAATGGGGAAACAGTTGAAAGAGTGAGAAGCATGAAGTTTCTGGGAGTGCACATCAATGAGGACTTGTCTTGGAACACAAATACAATTGCCATAGTCAAGAAACCACACCAAAGATTGCACTTTTTAAGAAGGCTGAGGAGAGTGAATCTCCAACCAACAGTTCTCACTACCTTCTACAGAGGTACGATAGAAAGCATCCTGACGAACAGCCTCACAGTATGGTATGGAAGCTACTCTACCTCTGAGCGCAAATCCCTCCAGAGAGTGGTGAAGACAGATGAGAGGATCATCAAGACCACCGTATCATCTATCCACAACTTGTACTTATCCAGATGTCTCAGCAGGTCCAGAGGAATAATTAAAGACTGCACTCACCCTGCTCATAGACTGTTCCTGCATCTATCATCCAGATAGTGCTTCTGAAGCATACGTTGCAGAACTATAAGATTCAGGAACAGCTTCTTCCCTAATGTTATCAGGCAGCTGAACTCTAATAACCACTACACTCCATGATGTCCAACTGGGTCAGTAGGAACTGTCTCAATCTGGGCAAGAAGCTGGTTACCAGTCTCACCTAATACTTAGTGCAATATTCACCATGACTGTACCTTATAGGCCCTCTAGGACAGTAGCAATGCAGTCAAATATCTCTTCTTTCAGTGCAATACATGCAAATCCATAAATTAGCCATAGTGCAATACTCTGAGGTCCATAGTGCAATACTCTGATGTTCACAGACCTATACTCAATGTCTCTTTCTGTGCAAGGATCAATGCAATTTCTTAACCACGTACCTGTGCAATACTAAAGTCTCATGCAAGTAAGTGTTCAGTTCAAAAAATATTAAAATGTGTTTCTAATTATGTGCACTATTAGTCTGTCTACCTGCATGTCGGTAATGTAATAGACAGGTGTTACATGAATACATTTCTGTGAAAATATTCTATATGTTGTCTGCACATTGAGTCTGGAGATACAGAATTTCATTCAGTTTTTGCACTTCTGTGATTTCTGAATGACAATAAAGTTTACTTTGACTTTGACTCAGTGCTGGGACCATTCTTGTTCAGAATATACTTCTCTGAAGTCAAGGCTAATATGAAAGACCTCTGGATGACAAAGTTTGCAGACAACTGCAAGATGGGGACAATCACTGAATCCTCATCAATGTGGATATCCTTCAGGACGATCTAGATTAGACAAATGAATGGTGCCAAAACCATGGCCTAAAACTAAATGTGAAAAAATGCATTATCATACCCTTTGGGAAGTCAAATACCACTGCAAATTACAACATCAAGAACACATCCTAAGAGTAAACTCAGAGGTGAGAGATCTATGTACACAGACAGATAGTAGCCTGAACTTTGACGGCCATGTGTTCACAGTGGTGAGGAAGTCCTTCTATATGGCACAACTTATAAGTAAAGTTATGGCATCCAGATCCAAGGAAATTATATTCCTGCTGTATTTAGCCCTCATTAGACCAATAATCAAGTAAAATGCATCATTTGGCATGTACTAGTACAGGCACTTACAGCAGCTGGAGTGACCTCAGAGGTTCCTCACAAAGAAAATACAGGATGTAAGCAACATGTCATATGCAGACAGACTAAAAGCCCTATCCCTTTACTCTGTCTTCTACTGACTATTAAGGGGTGACCTATGCCTGACCTAAAAGGCACTCATAAATCCAGCCCTGATGGAGCTACTACACATCCACAAGTCAAACAACATGAGAGCCACCTGATTTAGGGATCTAAACTTAGTCATTGACTCAAACAGAACATGCTGGAGGGACATATACATATGTCAGAGATTGCTCCTTCTTTATAACATGCTTCCTATTCACATTAATCAGAGCCCTTCCCTGGCTCTCTTCAAACACAGGATCAATGGATGGGTGATCACAAATTCACACCTGGGGTAGTACCTATGTCCCTTATAGACAGAGGCAATCTGTTAAGACACTCAAGGCAAAAGCACAAATCCATGCCATCTTCTTGCCCCTAGGGGCCATATATTGGGTAAAATCGAGTTATATTGGCTAGGCTTATATGGGCTCTTAAACTGTTAGCCTAATAATCTCCTATGAAGCCTATGAACCTATGAATTGCATTACATGGACTATAATTATTAAAGTTTTTTTAATCATATTATGTTCTAACACCTTTACAACAGTATGTCTATTTATTTATTTTATTTATTTTACATTTGTTTACAGAAAAAGTCCGACTGGACACAGGTCATTCTTCAGCAGAGGCCCTGGGAGAAAAGCTCTACTTTTACTTAATAAGTCAAACAACAATATACAACATTATGAAATAATACGTAATAATATAAAAGAATACAATGTACAACATTATGAAATAACACAAATAATATAAAAGAATATGAGCAATACAAGAGAGAAAAAATACTACATGAAAAAATTACAGTGGTTTGCAAAACATGTCATGGATTACAACTACAGATTCTGGAATACCAAAGTGGTTATAGTAACTAAATAACATATATATCTATGATGTAAACAAGCCAGTTGGTAGTAGAGAAATTTTACTAATCATAGCACTTAAGACAGATAGATCTGCTAGCATATAATACAGAAGGAAGTTCAGCTTCAGAGGCATAGAGAAGACATTCATATGGAATTATTAGTTTAGGAGGCCAGGGAATTGGGCTATCCTGCAGGGTTGCAGGGACAGAGCTAGGAGTTTGAGAGATGTGTTTTTTGGAGCTTTTTGAGTTGTGGTACTGAGGAGTTGGAAGTAAGAGAGGTTGGAAGTTTGCTCCATAGTTCTGAAATGTAGTAAGAAACTAGTGATTCACCAGCTGCATTGTTTACTTTGCAGACGTGTAGGAAGGATTTGTTTGAAGAGTGGAGGTAACTAGTTGTATCCCTGTAAGAGTTTATAGAGAGCAGGAGTTTTATTGGGGTGATGGAGGATTTTGTGAGCAAAGGTTAGTTGATTAAAGTTAAGTAGTTGAGGAAGTTCAAGCCAGTTTAGTTGTCTGAGAAATGAGTGATGGGATCTGTATGAAGTACCTGTTGCAAATTTGGCTATTTTATTGTAGCAAGATTCAAGTATGGCAAGGTCAGCTTTACAGAGGTTTGCAAGTATTGGGGAGTCATATAAGAGAGTAGATAGGAGGTGTATTTGGGCAATAGTGGATTTTATGTTATTAGGTAGGAATTTATTGTTCCTGTAGAGGAGACCGAGTTTCTTGTGGACTTTTTTAATGCTTTGGGCAATATGTATATCATATTTCAACTTGTGGTCGATTTCTACACCTAGCAGTTTGGTGTGGGTTGCTGGGATAATGATGGTTTTATTTTTGGATAAGATGCTGAAAGCTGCGGAGGGGGTTTGATCGGGGGGGGGGGGGTTACCTGGATAGAAGAGAAGAAAGTTTTATTTTGTTTGGGTTAAGGATGAGCTGAGAGTTAGTGAGACAATTTTCAGCCAATAGAATAAAATTGAGGAGTGTTTGTAGAAAGGAGGCTGAGCATATGAGTTGAATCGTTGGCATATTAAACTGTGGTGGTGTGAGGTGTGGAGGTGTGTAGTTGGTTAGTTGGTTAGTAAAGACATAGAAAATTAGAGGTCCCAGGATGGAACCTTGGGGAATTCCTATGCTAACAGGAAGAAGGGGGAATAATTGTTGCTGCCATAGGATGGCATGTTGATGCCTAGCAAGGTAATTTTTGAAACAGGAGATGGATGAGCTACTAAGGTTTAGGCAGTAGAAAACACTGATTAATTTTACATGATTAACCATATCTTAGGCCTTAGATAGGTCTAGGAATATGGTTGATACAAATTGCCCATTATTCCTATAATGGTTGACTGTGTTGGTAAAGAACATCAGGGCTGTGGTGGTGCTGTGAGAGTGGGGAATACCGTGCTGCATGTTTGTTAGTAATTTTTCTTTGTGAAGGTAATCCATAAATTGGGTATGGATGAATCTTTCAAGAATTTTAGACAGGAGGGATAAGATGACAATAGGGCGGTAGTTTGTTAACTCAGTGGAGCTTCCTCCTTTGTGTAGGGGTAGAATGTGTGAGATTTTCCAAATACTAGGGATCAGGCTCTCAGAGATTGATCTATTTATGAGTATGGCTACTGGGTAGGCTATTCCTTCTGCTACAATTTGTAGGAATTCAGCAGGGAGGTTGTCTGCTGTTAGGATAGTTGGTTTAAGCTTTCTGAGGAGTTTTTTGATTGTGTCGATAGACACTGGTTGAAATGAAAACTGCTTGGTGGAGGTTTGCATGAAGGTATTATTTTTTTCTGTGACAAGAGTGGAGTTGCCAGTAGTAGACTGGGACTTTGAAAGGACTTGAATTGATTCTGTAAAGTAAGTATTAAGCTGGGTTCCTAAATTGTCTGTATTGTTGAGAGTTGTTGGAGTGGGAGTAACTGATTTGCCTGGGTGTAGTACATTGTTAACTGCACCCCAAAACTTTTGTGTATTGTTTTGGTGCATAATTTGAACATTGAGGTAATGGTTGGTTTTATCCCATTTCACCAGATTTTTGGCTTTGTTACATAATTCAAGGAATATTTGTCTTGTTTTGTGGGATCTGCTTTTATGAAAATGTTCCCAGGCCTTACTTCGGGTCTTAAGTAGAGATCCACATTCTTTAATTAGCTAGGGTGCATAGTTTGATTTAACTGTGATAGTTCTAGGTGGTGCATGGTAGTTGATGCTTAAGAAGGTGGAGTTAAAGGAGTTAACTGCTTCATCTATGGGTAGCTGTCTGAGAGATTCCCAGTTGCAGCTTTTTAGGGAGGTAATGCAGTTGTTGGCATTAAATGTTTTTTGCCTCTGATTAGGCGGTAGGTGGTTTAACAGATTTGATATGTTTTAGAGAGAAGGAGAAAGATTGGTTGGTGGTCACTTAAGCTGTCAGGGAGACAACCTACATGAGACATTTGAGTTGGGGTGTTAACTAAGGTCCAGTCTAATATGGATTGCCTGTTGGAGGTTTTATCTGTCCTAGAAGGAGATGTGATTAATTGGGTGAACCCATGAAGGTTAATATGGGATGCTGGATTTGAAGACGAACAGATGAACCAGTCTATTTGAAGTCACCCAAGAAAATTGTTTCTTAAGGAAGGGAATTAGAAGCCCAGTGTAGTATGCTTTCTAGTGTGTGAATGTTATTTCCTGGTGGGATGTATCCACCTAAGATGTTTATGTTTTATTGGGGTTGGTTTTTAGTTTGGCAAGTATTATTTCTGCATCTCCTATGTCAGGGTGTTTTACATCTAAAAGATCGAATAATAGGTGATTTTTAAATAGGATTGCTACATCTCCACCTCTTGATTTTCCTGTCTTTATGCAGAATGCTGTATCCTAATGCAGTGATTTCATTACTGTTAATGTTAGGCTTTAGCCAAGTTTCAATTAGTATTACAATGTCAGGGGAATAGAGGGAGGGCATAGCATGTAGGTCGTGGACTTTGTTAGTGATACTCCTTGCATTTATATTAAAGAAGAAAAGGGAAGTTTTGTGTCTTTTGTGAAACTGATCAGGAGAAAGTGGGACAGAGTTAAGTGGAACATTGTCTTGGAGGGTGGGACCAGGATTAGGGTGTATATCCCCAGACTGGGTTAATTGGATAGCTAGATGTATAAGAAGTTTGGAGATCTTATTATGGAGTTTGGTGTATCTATGGTAGGAATGGGATGTTGATTGCGGAGTTCATAATTTGGTCTGTTAGTAAACTATGTAGGTAGTATTGAAGAGAGTAGGGGCAATGGTAAAGGATGATGGCTTACTTTGGTTGGGTAGTGAAGATGTTTGTCAGGGAGGGGGAGTGGAAGGTAAAAGTGGAGTGTTACTGGAGAATGTTTGCCGGCGGAGGATGTTCTAAATCTACTGTTACTTTGTTCTATGACATTTACTGCTGTATGATCTTTTCTATATTATGCTGTGCTGTGGTAACATATACATAACAGTTTCATCCTCCTCTATTGGTATTTGTACTGTGACATGTAGAACTGTATTATTGATTTCTATTTTATGCCACACTTATCTAATGGCTAGGGTCATGGCTGAAAAGTGTCATTTAACCACGTCATCCATCCAGTTAATAAGTGTTAAAAAATACATAAAGGTTATGCCTTTGCAAAAATATTTGTGTGAAGAAGCAATGCACACTTGAAGGTGTGCATATTACTGTACACACTTCCCGACATAATCACATCTGTGTATACACAGGATTCATTAATGACAATGTTAGTTACTCTTACTCTGAAACTGTTATACAGATGACAGATGAAACTGTTATACATTCTAATGACATGCATCTGGAGCATTTCTCCCCGGGCCTCCGCTGAAAACAGGATCTGTGGAACCTAGTCGGACTTTCCCGGTCAACAAATGTTAAATAAATAAAAAAATAAAAAAGAAGAAGAGTAATGACGGAATACTTTTTCAAGCATATCAGGCCAACTAATCGTTTTGATATCAATTGTCATACATACTTCACTTGTTGTTGTTTGTCTTTCGGCTTTTCCTGGTTAGGGGTCGCCACAGTGGAACTCAGGTCCGCTAATGATTGGCAGTAGGTTTTTACGGTGCTGAGTTGCCAGCTCGATGCCCAACTTTCAACGAAGGTACGCCCATTCACGCATGTCTTTCGGAACGCCACTTGACCACAGGGAGGACATGCAGACTCCACACAGAAGGCACTCCCCGCACTCCAGCCGAGAATCGAATGGGAGAGCCTCTTGCTGTGAGGCAACAACACTACCGTTGCACCACCGCGGATATCATACATACTTCACTAATTAGTTTAAACTAAAAAAAGCTTGCTGAATGGGAAATAAAATTGGGAGATAAAATTCTACTTTAAAAAAGTTATACTATCTCAGCTATTTGTCCACACTTCAGCAAGCCGTTTTTACAAAATATGTAACAGACATAAAAAAAAAAATTTGCAAGATTCAATACATACAAGTCAGTGATGCATTTACTGTAAGTTCTCAAACTTACCAATATATCTAATTATTTCCTCATTTTACAGAATGTGTAACTGATGTGTAAGGAAAAAAATCTGAGAGTCATTGCAAAACAGTGACTGACACTTTTACTTTAAGAATGCCAAATTTAGCAGTATTTCTCAATGCATTACAAGTGGTAAGATAACATCATTATGTCCACCCCTATAAGGGAATTCAAGGTTAGAACAAAATTAAAAATAGGAGTCACTTCTTATTATGCTGCAGGCAGGTGTGAATGGTGTATAGACCTTCACGATAAGATAAAATGAGAGAGAGAGTTTTTGCTTGTAGTCATCCTTTCAAGTTTCTCAACAAAACCAAAGGGGGTTACACTACGAAAACTATGGGCTAGGCTGCCCTCGCCCTCGGGCAGATAGCCTAGTATGAACCTATGAACCTATGAACCTATGAACAAAATATGTTTTTATGTATTTTTTATATATATTTTTAGTTTCTGCTTGTAGTCATCCTTTAAGTTGATGAATTCAGAGAAGTAATATCCTACATGGAGGTTTCAGAGATCTGAAAAATGTTTATTTGAAGTTGTACTTTTAGTGAAGTTACATTTGCCAAAATGACTTTAGAGAACTGTAGTCCTGTTCTTTTGGTAGCTGTATTCTCCTTCCCTTCAGCTCTGTCATATTCCTGAACAGAGCGGACTCTGAGTAATGAAAACTTCCTTCAGTCATGCTACCCCCCACCCCGAACAGATAACCACTTGCAGTGATATCACAGTACTTCTCTATAAATAATATTCTTTATTATAGCTGGGATGATTACTATTTTTGGGATAATGCCTAGATCCAGATGAACATTTGCAGAGATTAATTCCTGTCGCCAGTCAGTCAGTACTCCTCTTTCATTCAAAGTCTGAAAGTTCCAGCAGCAGAGTCAAAACAATATTAGGTGCATGCTGCCACCATAACTATGGCATTTCCCATCAGGAGAAACTATGATATTGTATACACTGAGTAGCAGAAAGAAGATTTTTAGTACACAATGTGATGTTTAACTGGTACAGTGAATGTAAACTTTACTGCCAATCACTGGCAAATAATGCATAGTGGTATTACTATGCAACCCTTACAAAAGAAGTTGCACAAGTGTTAAGAAGTAATTCTGCTGGGCACAAATCCACCTTTCTAGTCATCCCTGGAACAGGGATTGATCCAGCACTAGGTGATCTAGACAGCCGCATGGGGCCCCGCACTGACTAGAGGACCCAAAAACATCAACA
Organism: Protopterus annectens; assembly: GCF_019279795.1. Lineage (NCBI taxonomy): Eukaryota > Metazoa > Chordata > Ceratodontiformes > Protopteridae > Protopterus > Protopterus annectens. The sequence goes on along the minus strand of NC_056726.1, from coordinate 1,858,707,932 downwards.
AAGAAAAATAAATCAGTTTTCCCCATCCACGTTCTATCTACCAACCCCTTTAAATAATTATCTAAATTACTACCATCTTTTCAGCATTCAGCAATAGGCTCCAACCAGGCAGCCCAGCATATGTATGTCATTCTTGCCTGCTGCAGCCTACTTACTTAAACTTGTTCTCTCTTGTCAATTTGTCCTCTCTCCTCCCACTCAATCTGTTCAACCTCTCCCCACCCACTTGGTAAAAGCATGGCTCAGCTACTGATTTAGTTAGACAGCAGCAGGAGTTTAACTCTTGATTTAACTGCAATTGTGAAAACTCTTTAAAAAAAAATATTCCAGCACCATGTCAAAATCCAGGAACGTTACTTGTACTGCTGCCCTGTCCTGACTCACAGCCATCCCATACTGCACTGCCAAGAGAGGAGAACGAGCACTCCATGGGGTTTGAACTACATTATTACCATTAGTAGTAGTAGTTGTAGTTTTTGCAATTTTTCTGTAATGGAGATAGGCTCAAGTCGACCAAGGGACCCCATAAGGGCAGAGGGGGTGAGCATCCCAATCCCAATACTTTTCACCGGCTATGCTTTGGTACATTAGTTTGGCTACCTGACTTGTAATTCAGCTTCAAAATAAATAAACAGAATATAAAAATAAAACAAGATGCCATAGCGTGATTCATCTCATGTGCTAGTTATCATAGCATCTTCTTTTTTTTTAATACATGTTTTTTTTTTCCTTCCTGTGTTTTTCCTTCCTGCTTGCTTCCTCAGAGGGCAAGTGGAATGTATTACTATTTTCTGAGAAAAGCTTTTACATTTGTGTATACTTTGTTTATTTTAGAACTTCACCACTGAATTTTGCTTTTCAATCTATCCCCATGCGTAAATTTTCTTAAGGAGACAGTGTTAGAATGGTAATGTATGTATAAAGGATACTGTAAAGTTGTTGTAGTTTCTCTCTTGCTATCTTGTTGAAGTTATTTAAATATAATCTCAGTCTATGCTGACAAAAGCCTCTCTAATTTTGGAGTAGTTACATTTCATAAAGTCCTCCAAAGTGGTGGTATAGAAAAGAAGTTTACTTTGTTCTGTTATGTTGGAACATTGTATTTATTTATTTATCTGTTTACTATCTAGCTAACCTTTGTTGCCTGACTTAATTTATCCCCACTAGGCTAGCAGCCTCTTTTCAAAGGTTATCCCAGGTACATTTCCATTTCATGACTAGGAAAAGTTTGGCCAAGGTATCAAGGAACTTCTACTCATTTCTGTAGTTATCATGGGTGGGATCTTCTACATCTACCTGAGTGACAGGTACAACCTAGGTGTTTATAGGTATATACTAGGTTAATGACAACTAGGGCCTTTATAAGCCTGGCCAAGCATCTGAAATGCATCCTGCACATTTATGTACTGGCCTTTGTAAGTCTACCAAACTTCGCAAATGTATCCTGCAAGTTTATGTACCTTATAGGATTTAAGGGCTATGTGTAAGCTATGGCAAAATTTCCAAGTCGCCTCTGTCTATTCAGACATTGGTGCTAGACCCCAGGTACAGCTATGACTTCCCATCGACTGGTCCAGGTTTCCCTTGAATGGGGTTATGGAAGAGCTCTTTTTCACATGGATGGGAAGCCTGTTCCAGAGAAGGAGAATTCTCTGAGACATATACCTCTCCCTCCAGCATGTCCTATTCATGTTACAAGCAAAGTTTAAATCCTTACATTGAGTAATTCCTAATATCCATTAGGGACATAGGTGTTGGAGATCAATGTGTGTGTATGTATCTTTAAGAAGGTATCTGAGGGCTTGCACAACTGTATAAATACTGAGCATGTGCAAGTCGGACTGCCATTTTGTAGTAAGCTGTTGAGATGTAAGCATGATGTAAGGTCTGTCTGTTAACCAGTTCATTTATATTTTATGATGCTGCTATCCATCCTGATGTGTTTCTATGCATTGAACCATCTAAATGAAATACCCCACCTATTTGTCATCTATGTTAGAGTGGGATGAGTGATATGGTGTCAGAAGTGGCATGTGTAAAGGGACATAAGGTTAGAAGAAGAATGGCCAAAATAATTCATTAGCAAAAAGAGTTCCAGTTTCTTCCACTTAAGTCAGAGAAGTACCCGGTTGGCACTGGAGAATATACACCAGTGAATCATCCCTACTGCATGCATAATTTTCAAAACAGGTCAGAAACAAATTTCAGATATTAAAACTTGCTCAAATAATTTCTTATTTGTAAAATATGAAACGAGGCATACAGAACACTCTAAACGATATTTGCATAAACCAAAATGTCCGATATTGATAAAAAAATATTTGAATCACTACAGAAAATGTGTGAAATAAAGTCAGAATTGTATAAAATGAATAAATAGGTGGAAAGGATCATATTTTCGGTAAGCATGTATTTTTCTTATTAATTAAAGATATCCGAGTTATCAGAAGTGAATAAACTGTTTGCATGTTTGTGCAGTATTATAGTAAAGTTATTTCACAAGATACAGTCATTGCAGAGCATATTTCAGAAAGTACAGTATTTCAAAAAGATTATTGTGCATTTGAATGTTGTTATAAGCTCACAGAACAGTTTGTTCATACATAATTACAAGGGCCATATTTTCAGTCTGTTTGTACGTACTTTGTGGGCACTCTAATTTCACCCACTATATTCTTTCTACCTATGCTGAACTCTTTACAGACAAACTAGGGAAGCTTCCAGTTGTGTACTCCATTAAGTTAAATCCAGATGTCAGTCCGGTTATCAGGCCAGCTCAAAAAGTTCCAATAGCCATGCAAGACAGAGTCAAAGCCTAGTTAGATAAAATGGTGTGACAAGGTGTGATTTGTCCAGTTGCAGAACCAACTGAATGGGTATCTTCCATGGTGGTAGCTCATAAGAAAAGCTTAGATGACATCAGAATATGTACTGATCCATGAGATTTGAACAAACACTAAAAAGGCCTCATCATTCAATGCACAGTCTTAGAAGCTGCAACACATGCCAAGTGCCATTGTTTTTTCTGTCTTAGATGCAAACAGTTCATTTTGGCAAATTCAGCTTGACAAGAAATCATTATTGCTCACTATGTTCAGTCCTCCATTTGGCAGGTACAGAATTTTGAGAATGCCATTTGGGATAAATTCTGCAAGTGAAGTCTTTCAACTTGCAATGTAGCAACTTTTTTCTGGGTATCCTTGTGCTATTATAGGAGACAACTTACTAGTAGGCAGTAATGGTGAAGCTAAGCATGACAGAAACCTCAGAAAAGTTCTGGAAAGGGCACGTCAAGTGAATTTTAAGCTTAATCCACAGAAATGCAAATTCAGGCTACAAGAATTTACTTAGGTTGGTCATTTATTTACTAGTTCAGGCCTATGACCAGATCCTTCAAAGCAAACAGCCATTCTCGAGATGCCAGCTCCAGACAATGTTCAAGCCCTGCAATGTTTTCTTGGCGTGGTTAACTATCTAGGCAAGTTCATTCCAAACTCGAGCCAACTTTCAGCATTGCTTTGAGCTGACATGTAAAGATGTATCCTGGTCTTGGTTGGAGCAGCACCAAAGAGCATTTAATGCCCTGAAACAGAGAATTGCTAGTCCACCAACTCTCAGATACTATGATGTTTACAAACCAGTTACTCTTTCATGTGATGCTTTGAAATTTAGATTTGGTGCAGGCATTCTACAAGAGGGTCAAACTGTTGCCTATACATCGAGAACTCTCACCTAAATTGAAATGCAGTATGCCCAGATCGAGAAATTGGCAATTGTGTTTGCATGTCTGAAGTTCCATGATTATGGTTATGGTCGACCGATCCACCAACCTCTAGTCACTATCTTAAGAAAGGGTATGCATTCAGTTCCAGCCAGATTGCAACACATGATGGTGAGATTGTAAAAGTATAATTTCACTCTTGTCTTCAAGAAAGGCAAACATCTTTATCTTGATGGCACATTATCCAGATCGCCCAGAAACACCACTGAACAGCATGAGAATGAGAACCTTGATTTTAAAGTCATGGAAATGAGAAATTTTTCTTCCACACGTATTCATGAGCTGAGAGATCACACAGCCACAGATCCAGTTTTACAAAGGCTCAACTACTTTATCAATCAAGGATGGCCATCAAAGCAATCTAGTTTACCTAAGGAAGTGCAACTTTATTTTACATCCAGAGATGAAATTTTGTCTGACAATGGAATCATTATGAAAGGTCTGAAAGTAATTGTTCCAAAGTCCTTGCAACAAGAGTACATTACTATCTTGCATCATAGCCACCCAGGAACCAACTGTACCAAAAAAAAGGTGAGAGGTCTAGTATTCTGGCCTTCTATGTCACAAGACATAGAGAGAGCACTTGTATCTTGTTCTATGTGTAATAGTACAAAGCCACATCAACAGAAGAAACCACTTTAGCTAAAGCAGATTCCAGAACTACCTTGGTCGACAGTAGCCACCACCATCTTTGAGTGGAATGGTCAACATGATTTGGTGTTAGTAGACTCTTACTCCAATTGGTTCAAGATTGACCTACCTCCCAATCTAGCATCCAGTACAGTCCTTACTAAGATGAAACATCATTTTGCAGTCCATGGTAGTCCATTCAAAGTTATTTCTGACAATGGCACACAATTTACAAGCCAACATTTCAAAAGATTTGTCAAAGAGTGGGACTTTACTCATTTCACGAGTAGCCCAGAGTATCTGCAGTCAAATGGTTTGGCAGAACATGCAGTTCAAAGTGCAAAACAGTTACTAGAAAACTCAAAATGAGGCAGTAGTGATGTTTTCTTGAATGTCTTGAATCTCAGAAGCATTCCTCATGATAAACATCTTGGTTCACTAGCTCAGAGACTTCAGTGGAGACAAACCAGAACCACATTGCCAATCAGTAGTCAATTGTTGTTTCCATGTGTCAAGAACAACAGGTAATTGAAAACCAATCTGTTGAAGAAGCATTTAACCCAGAAGTCCTACTACTATAAGACCAGCAAACCGCTCAATCCATTACGAGAAGGAGAAGTAGTAAAGAAGCAAACATCCAAAGGTTATGACTGGATTGCTGTCGTGAACAGTATTTGCCAAAAGCTGAGATCGTACATTGTAGAATCACAAGCAGCAGAGTTTTGGTGGAATCGGAAACATTTGAGACCAGTCTCTGAGCCTATACTGCAGCACATAGCCTGTGAGAAAAACTCTTTATCTCAGAGTGAGTTGTCCAGTGTTCCAATTCCAGACGAAGTTCCAGATAATATTCCCATTCCTGCGATGAATCCAGAAGTTCTTGTTATGAGCTGTTCACCAAAGACTGTTGCTATTACTAAATTCTGTTCAGAATGTTATGAGATCTGGTCATATCACCAGACCATATAACGGCTACACAGCAACTTGGACATGAACATTGTGTTTGTTTCTAATGTCTATGATAATGCATGTTTAACTTTAATCTTGTTTTTACCAAGGGCAATCTTTTTAAGAGGGAAGATGTAGAGCATGTGTGTATATATATCTTTAAGAAGCTATCTGAGGGCTTGCACAAGTTTATAAATAGTGGGCATGTGCAAGTCTGATTGCCATTTTGTATAAACTGATGAGATGTAAGCATGTATGTGTGCAAGGTCTGTCTGTTAACCAGTTTGTTTATACTTTATGATGCTACTATCCATCTTGATGTGTTTCTATGTATTAAAGTATCTAAACAAAATACCCCATCTACTTGTCATCTATGTTAGAGAGGGACGAGTGACAAGTGTCAAACCAGGAATAAATTTCTTGTTCCCCATCCAACTGTCCAAGCTTGAATTGTGTTAGGTAGGATCTCTGCTTCACATGGATGGGTAGCCTGTTCCAGAAAAGGGTAGTCTCTGGGATACATACCTGTATCCACAGCAGGTCCTATTTATATCACATGCAACATTTAGATCTTTAGAATAGGTAATTTTGGTGTTGTATGTTTTGTGGAAATGCAGGACATCCATCTGTGTGGGATTTGATGATGCCTTGTATGCCAGGCATAGATCTCCCCTCAACAGCCTGACAGAATACAGGGATACAGCTTTGAGGCAGTCTGCAATGGAAATGTTACTTATGCCCTTTATTCATTTACTACGAAACCTCTGTGGATGTTCCAAATGTTGGATGTGCCTGCTTAGGTACATACCAAAGGGGGCATTGTACTCAATGATAGGTCTGATGAATGCTGAATACAGTGGAACAATGGCCTCATTGGACCTAGATGTCATACCTCTGTTTATAAACTGCAAAACATAAAATGATTTCCTCACTACTGTAGACATGTGATGGTCAAAGACTAGATTAATGTCTATGTGTGCCCCACATCCCTAAATACTGGGTGGACTCTTAGTGATGTGTTGTTTATATGATGGTTACCAGGGGTGGATGACTTTCCAAAGGATACTGTTATGCATTTGCTGGCATTTAATTGTAGTCTATGGCTCTGACATATCTTATTTGCCTGTGTAAGCCTTCCTGGAAAACATTAGTGTTGGTGGGGATTCTATGACTGTTTCTAATTTGCAATTATCTGTAAATTTGGTTAGTCAGAGACCCTTGACATTGACTTTGATTTCAGAGAAGTAAATGCCAAAAAAGAACGGTCTCAGGACCAATCTCTGAAGCACTCCGTTTCCAACTGTCCTCTTTGTAGAGATGTTCTCCCCAATTCTAACTTCCTGGGTCCTGTCTATGAGCCAATTGGCTATCCACCGGGTGGCATAAGGATTTATACCTAATGTCTTGAGTTTATCAACAATGCCTGAGTGGGATATTGTGTCAAATGCCTTGGCCAGATCAAGTTAGGCAGTGTGAACCATGTTGCCTTCATCCATTTGGTGACCTTCTCAAAGAAGTCCACCAGACTGAGTAGGGATGATCTGCCCTTAACGAAATCAGATTGAGTTGAGTCCAGTGTTTGGAGGTTTCCTATGTGAATACTGATCATTTCCATGATAATTCTTTTCATGGCTTTGCATATCAGATTCATGAGACTTTTAGGTCTATAGTTTCCAGGGTCTGTAATGTCCAAACTTTGTGCAGATGGATGACTGCTGTTCTCCATTCATGAGAAACAAAGTCTGTTTAGAAGCTACAGTTAAATAGCAATTCCAGAAGGCCTGATAGGCCATGTTTCATGCTATTTCAAAGGTATACTCTCTGGGCCCATTGATACAATTCTCTTGGCCTTAGAACATTGAGGACCTGCTCCCTAGAGATATTAGTGGGAGATATATTTGATGACATTTCCTGAGGAGAGGTTAAGTGGGACAGAGGGGTAAGGTTAGATCTGAATTTGTCTGCCAGTAGGTTAGCTACATCTTCGGGCTCAGTACAGGTCAGTTGCCTCCATTAACAATGTATTGATTTAGAAGTTGCAGGCATCGCTAAAGAATGCCTTGTGTTTGTCCTTGGCTGGGGAGGCTAAACTTACCTCAAATTTGGTTTTGGTAGATTTCATTTGTCCTCTGAGTTTTTTTTTTTTTTTTTTTGATGAGAGTGATTTTATACCACTGGGTGCTACACCTCCTAATTTTCACCATGATTTTCTTCTTTTGTTATATGGCCTATTCATATTGTGATTCCACCATGGTGGTATGTTATTTAAGTTAGTTCTGTATTTCTTTCTCGTGGGTACAGCTGTCTTTATGCAGCTATTAACATGCTTGTATAGGGTTTCTGTGAACAGTTCTGCATAGGCAACAGTGTTTTTAGGGTTCATGGAGGCTTGGAATTTTGCCAGGTTATCACATAATAGTAGGAAGTTAGCCTCAGAGTAGTTCCTGAACATTTCATATTAGCTGGGGTTCCAGCTTTTATTTTATCCCCAAAGGAGACCATTTTGTGGTCTGACCTTACCATAGAAGACATTACACTAGGAGGTATATACCACACTCCCATATTAGCAAGGACCAGATCCAGTGTGTATTTGGGTCCCTGGTTGGCATATTAACAACCTGGTCCAGGGAGTTTATGTTTACAAATTCTAGCAATCGTTGTTCCAGCATGTTAGGTGCCATATAAGTCACCTGTAAATAGCTTGCATGGTGAGTGTTTATAATAAATACATGTTATGGATTTCCTGGGTCACAGAGGGGGAGCTATAGCTTGCAAGGAAGCAGTATGAGATTTTACCTATGGTGATTTGAACGTGGAGAAGCTCAAGTGCATCATTCTGTTTGACCAGCCTTGAGGTATATTTATTTTTGATATAAATCAAGATACCTCCACCTTTAGTCCCTGTTTGTATAGTAGCTGGTCTAAATGTGTGGAAGGCATTATAGGCTTGTAGTGCTGGTGTGATATCCATGGCTGTAAACAAAGTCTCAGACATCAGCATTCTGCAGGGTGAGGAGAGCTTGTACTGACTGGAGATTCTTGTTTAGACTCACAGCACCTTTAGATTTTCTTAGTTTAGATTTACTATTTTGAAAGTACTTTCAATTTGGCATTGCCTAAAAATGGCAGTATGGGGAGGACAATGCTTTAGCTAATATTCAAAAGCCTTGAGGAGAGAGATGCAGACCATCCCTGGCAAAGCAGTGTGGTCTGTTAACCACCTCCTTCCATACTGGCAAATATTGCACCCCTGGAACCAAAACTGAACAACCAGATAAAACAAGACAGTCCAGGAGCTCCAAGTAGAACCATGCACCATTCTGGTAGTGGTAGAAACAAACATTTATTGAGCCTTGGACTGAGCGCTTTTGTCTGATTATATCTTAAGACTTCATCAGATTTTGACATTTTCTGTCCTGTTGGAGATTTATAAGGTCTTGGCTAGGGGAATTACAAAAGTTAACAAAGAATTCCTTTGCAAACAGTGAATAACATCAGCTAATTAGTGGGAGGAGCCAAGAAATAGCATTCCTCATTTGGATAGAAATATCTCTATTTAGTTGACGTGCTTGTTTGGCTTGCTTGCTGTACTCACCCTGAATATTGCTGATCTCTGTCTACATTTTATTTTTCAAACTCACCCACCCAACTGTTATTGTATTCTTAAACTCGGTGACTTTTAAGTTGCCCAACCCTACTATAAATCTGATTTTGAACACTCCTCCCAGTCTCATCTCATCAGTTCATTCTACTGAGTACAGAGAGATCATTTGGGAAGGCCCACCATATTAGTTTCTTAACCTTAAATTATCTTGTTTCCTCCCTTTCCACTTAATTAAAAATGCACTTTATTCAGCTGCTTTTACTGTATTTGTGTATCTTCCTACTTTATTGCCTTATTTTGCTTTTGCTGCTTGTTCTTAAAAATGTTTAATTGCATTTATTCTGCTGCATTTATTACTGCTTGTTAGTAGCCTGATTAAATTGTAACTGTTATTCTAAGCCTCGTAGTTTTGGTTTAAGCACTTGGGCTTCAGGCCAGTTCTTTTATATTAAGAAGGTTTGTGGTCTACACTCTTGTGGCAGGAGAGGTAGATTACATGCTTCTAAGATGGGGATTGCTGGTTGAAGACTTAGTGTGTCTGTTATTCTAAAAATGTGTTAGTCCTGGTTTAAGAGCTTGGGCTTCAGACCAGTTATTTTACATTAAGCAGGTTTGTGGTCTACACTCTGGTGGAAGAAGAGGGTAGCTTCTGCCCTTTTGAGCTGGGAGTTGCTGGTTGAATGCTTTTTGTGCCTGCTTATTTGACCTGTTTTTTTTTCTGAAATTGTTGCACTTTGCTGTAGCATAGACTAGAATCAGACCTGCTGAATCTAGTTCTGTTTGTATAACTTGAGCACTAAACCAGGCCATTTGTTGTTGGAGAGTGTTCCCCTACACCCTAGTGGCAGGAGAATGCAGTTAGAACTTATCTGATTTAAGGCTGCTGGAACAGGGATCAGTTTTGAGTATTTTTATTTGTTAATTTGTTTAAATCAGTTTGCTCTCATTTGCTACATAGGCACCACGTTTATGGGGGTTTGTATTTGTTTTAGCAAAGCTCCACAGAATTTGGCAACCAGCTACTGCCCTGCTATATTTATTTGATCAAGCCAAGACATCTGCTAATCTCCCGAAAATTTAAGTAGAATTTGTCACTGTATATTGTACTTTTCAACTGCATTTTTATCATATTACTGCTTATTTGAACTGTTTTTTTTCTGAAATTGTTGCTCTTTGTTTGCTGTAGCATACACTAGATTCAGACCTGCTGAATCGAGTTCTGTTTGCATAACTTGAGCACTAAACAAGGCCATCTTGTGTTGGAAAGGGGTCCCTTGCACCCTAGTGGCAGGAGAGTGCAGTTAGAACCCTTCTGATTGAAGGTTCATGGTTCATAGGTTCATCGGTTCATAGGTTAGTACTAGGCTAACTGCCCTTGCGAGCCATTTAAAGCCTAGCCAATTATCCCTTGTGAGACTCAAACCCTGCACCTTGAGTTTATAAGGCAAACACCTTAACCATTAGGCCACCCTCCCAACCCCTGGAACATGGCTCAGTTTTGAGCTTTTTATTGGTTAATTTGTTTAAATCAGTTTGCTTTCATTTGCTACGTAAGCACTGCGTTTACACAGGTTTGCACTTGTTTGTACATCGTGCACTGCTGAGCAGTTATGGGCACTGTTGGCAGTTATAAACACAAACACTTCTGCCTGCAAATTTTCCCTTAGTTCTCTGCTTTTGCTCCATCGATGAATTCTCGCAATTGTCCCTCACTGACAGATGATACATTCAGAGAAGCTTCTGAGGTACAAACACAGATCCTATGTACTACCCCATTCGTATTTTTATTACACTTCACCTGTCCTCTAATTTATCTAGTCCTTCCTGTCCTCTCCCTGTTTTCTGACCACATCAACTTACCTAGCATTTGGGTGGACAATTTCCCATAGCTTCTCCAGCAGCCTGGTTGACATGGGCATCCTGAGGCAATGTAACAATTGTCTCATGTGCACTGACAACCCACAAATTCATTATGTGAGAGATGCATCTATATCAAAAACTTAATATCCAGGGTCTCTCGCTCACCAGTCCATTCATCTGATACTAAGCAGGTTGTCAGCATGCACATCACATCTCCTGCACTTACCAAACCAACAACATGTATACCTACATATGTGGAGGTCCTTACCAGATGCTTACCTAAACATCAGAGACCTCCTAAACACAAACAGAAACATGAGCCACATAATACATCCTCTGCAGAACATAGTACACATAATATATCACACACCAGTGTCTCACCAGTCAAGTTCCTAAGGCATAACACAAAAACAAACATCTTAGTAATAGGTGACTCAATTGTGAGACACACAGATGTCCCTCTCGCCAGGTTGGACAAGGAAAAAGTCACAGTCAGCTGTCTGTCAGGTGCCAGGATCCACCATATCACGTAAACACTCAAGTTTCTCAACAACAAGCACTGTTATGACTCCATCATAGTCCATATTGGTCTGAATGACTTGAGATGTACCTCACTGGACTATATGAAGAGGGACATGACCAAGCTCTCTGATTATGTGTCTCAGGCAGGTATGTCCCTAGCCTTAAGCAGCATTTTACCTTCACCTAGGATGATACATCGATGCAAACAAAAAGTGATTGACTTCAACAATTGGCTTTGTTTCTGGTGTCATTCAAAAGGTGTACAGTATCTGTCAGCCTGGGATGACATGGTCAATAGACCTTGATGCTTCGCCAGAGATGGCCTTCAGCTGTCACCCCTGGAATATTGGTTACTCTGTGAGGTCTTGCCACACCCATAGTGCATTTTTTAGGCAATGTCACAAGAACAAAACTCCTGATGTTAAAATGCCCTCTAAAAATAACCTCAAGGTTATGCTGCTAAATAACTAAGAGTCTAAACTAGAAACTGAACTCACTGGAAGCAGTCCTCACCTTGGAAGATGCTGACATTTGTGCAGTCACTGATACCTGATTTAAGGTTGCGGAGAGCACTCCAGCTATACCAGGTTACATTTCCTTCCACAAGTTTAGACCACAAACAGAAGGCATGAGAACTAAAGAGGTGGTGTATCCATCTTTGTTAAAGATAAATACACCTCTAGATTGGTTAAATAGCATGATTCCCTTGAATTAGACTACAAACAGAAAGCATGAGAACTAAAGGTGGTGGTGTATCAATATCCGTTAAAGATAAACACACCTCTAGATTGGTTAAATAGCACAATTCCCTTGAATTACTTCAGGTACAATTGACTGTACACAAGACCCCTCTTCAGGTCATTGCCAGCTATAGGACCCCCTTCATGAATCAGCCTACTTGAATCTACTTGAGTCAATCTAGATAGAACCAAACACCCTCTTTTTGGGTGACTTTAATTACCCATCCATTGGCTGGGTAAATTATATGTGTTCTAACTCACTTGCCTGAAGGTTCATAGGTTGGTACTAGACTGTCGGTCCTAGGCCCTATGCAAGCCTAGCCATAACAATTCCCTGGATATTTCTTCCCACAATAATTACTTCTCTAGGCCCCTGTCTAGCAGGGTGACTGACATGATCCCCGGGGTTAATTTCCTATCTCCCATCCAATCATCAAGGTTGCTTTTGGAGAGGGCCAATGAGGCACTCTGCTTGACATGTATGGGCAGTCTATTCCAGAGTATGGGGAGTTTCTGGGTCAGAAACCTATCCCTCCAGCATGTTTTGTTCATTGTGATGACAAGGTTTAGATCCCTGGAGCATGTGGCTCTGAGGGATTGGGATTTCTTAAAGTGGAGCATGTCCAACAGCTCAGGGTTTGACATGGCCTTGCATGTTAAGCAGAGATTGCCTCTGAGTAGACGATATGCCACAGAGTATAGCTGGAGTTTTTTTAGACGGTCAGCATATGGCATCTGCTTTAGGCCTGTGATTCTTTTAGTGAAGTATTTCTGTGGCCTTTCCAGCTGTTGCAGATGTCTTGTGAGGTACATACCAAATGGGGCATTATACTCTATAATGGGTCTAATGATGGAGTACAGTGGGACAATGACCTCCGTTTTTCTGGATGAAAAGCCCTTAGTGATGAGGTGTGCCACATAGAAGGATTTCCTGACTGTTGTGGTGATGTGGTTATCGAATGTGAGACCACTGTCCACCTGTGTCCCTAAGTCTCTCATCACACTTTTGATGTTTAGCGTCCTGCCACCTATGTGATAATTCATGGGTGCATGTTTTTTTCCAAAGGGGATAACTATACATTTCTTGCTGGACTTCATTAACTCCAGTGCCCTGGACCAGCTGGTGGATACACCCACAAGGGGCTCAAACATCCTGGATCTGGTGCTCACCAACATGGGTACCACTGCACCATCCCCATTGTGGCCATCCCTGGGATCTCCCCACAAATCAATCTCACTGAAGTAACTATAACACAAGATCCCCCTTACCAAAATCTAGACTAAAAAGGGCCAAATTCAATAAAGCCTACACTAAGTGTACATAGTAGGTATTCAATAAAATTATTATCACATTTTTTGAGATTTCTAGTCACTCAAAAAAATTACATATTATTAATGTACAAGTAGTCTACACTTTGTGGTAACCATTATAAATTCCTGTCAATATTTAAACTTGCAGGAATATCAGTAGGAAAACTAAAATTAGGAGGAAGAAGGTGTGTGAGGTATGACTGTGTTGTCTGTTCACTCAGAACAGTGTACACCTAGTGTACATTTAGTGTAGGCTTTATTGAATCTGGCCCAAACTTCTCAGAGACCAATGACAACCTCTTATATGGCGGCATAAATAGCTTCATAACTCCTCGCTCTACTGATGGAACAGACACCTATGCTGAGTTATACTCCAATACTTTATACAAGCACCTGTACAATTGTATTGACTCTGATGTAACTGATAGAACCAAATCAAGATCTGCCAGTGCCTGGTGGGCACCCGCTGTTAACAGGCTATACAATAGGAGAAAGAAATTCCTGTCTAAGAGTAGGAAAGAATGGTCTCAAAAATGGAAACATTCCCTCCTCAACTTAAACAAGTAAATAAGACTTCAAGTGAAGTCTTCCAAAGCTAACTACAATTCCAAATTAGCTTTCCTAACTAAGGATAACCATAAGGCATTCTTTTGTTACATCCGTAACCTCAAACGTAAGGCCCAGATTTGCCCTGAACTCATAGCTAGTGGTACTACGTATACAAAACCTGTGGATATAGCAAACCTGCTGGCTGACCAGTTCATTGAGAACTTTACTCCCCTCTTCCCACCACATATACTCCAAAGCATTCCTAACACCTGTCCCCCACCTAGTATCATCAAGGAGAAGGTCTTAAATGCCCTCTCCAAGGCCAAAAACACAGCCTCTATGGGGCCAGACAGCATCCCTGCTTGTGTTCTACATGGGTTAAAACAGGAATTATCATCCCCATTGGGTGCATTTTTTCAATCACAACCTAAGCACTGGCTTCATCACAATGGAATGGAAAACAGCTACTGTTATCTCTTTGCACAAAGGCGGTGCATCCATGGACCCTGGGAACTATAGACCCATTAGCCTGATCAGCCTTATCTGCAAGGCTATGGAACAAATCATTATGGACCTTATTAACAAGGATATAGGAAATCTCTGAATAGTCAGCCACACCCATTTTGGCTTTGTCAAGGGGAGATCATGTCTGTTAAACTTGGTGGACTTCTTCGAGACAATCACCAAAGCCCTTGATGAGGGCAAATCTGTGCGGGTCTATATCACTTGATCGAAGAATCATTTCAGTGAATACCTTTTTGTCAAACCTCATTGAGCAAAACACCTATTTGTTGAATCATCTATTTATTGAATTGCATTTAGCTGAAGTCTTTTTGTTGGCCACCTTGAAAATATCTTACTTTTGACGTCACTTTGCAACTGCAGAACCTGGAACCATTTTACGGGTAAAGCTTCAGTTTAAAAGATTAAAACTCAGTTTATTACTCTAATACATTTTATGAAAGACTTTCACTTTTACAGGGGGGGCTGTGCTCCCCCAAGTGGGGGGCTTCACCCCTCACAGCCCGTGCAAATTAAATATACTAACTCCGAGATAGCAATATGTTGATTAAGAGGTAAACTAGGAATAGGCTATGAATATTCATGCCACCATCGATATGAATATGAATTAACTTTCACCGATTGTTGAATGGTAGATGGGGTTTAGGTGGCATTTGCTACTGCAGATATTATGTTCTGGGTGTTGGCCAATTCAATAAAATAAACTTCAACCATTGAAGACTTCAGCAAATAGCAGCTTCCGTGAAAAGGGCTTGACAAAACGGTATTCACCAAAATGATTGTTCAGTCAAGTGATATATACCCAATCTGTGCATACAACCTACCTAGACTTAGCCAAAGCCTTTGACACAATCCCTCACTCGGGCATCATTGATAAACTCACCCACCTGGGTATAAACCCATATATTGTCAGGTGGGTTGCAAACTGGGTCACTGATAGAACTCATACGGTCAAAATAGAGGACTCCACCTCCTCCAGCAGACCCATAACCAGTGGTATCCCACAGGGATTGGTTCTGGGACCCCTACTGATTGGAATTAATTTCTCCGAAGTGCAGGCTAAAACTAAAGGACTGTGGCTAACAACATTTGCTGATGACTGCAAACTGGGAACAATCATTGAAACCCCTAGCAATGTCAACATCCTGCAAGAAGGTCTTACACAGACTAATGACTGATGCCAAAGTCATGGTCTTAAACTTAATGCAAAAAAATGCATCATCATCATCCCCTTTGTCAAGACTAATGTTCCTGCAAACTACCACATCAATAGCAATACCCAAAGCACACAGTCAGTGGTGAGAGATCCGGGGCATACAGCTCGACAACAACCTTAACTGTGATCACCATGTCTCCACAATAGTAAGAAGGGCATTTTATATCGCTCATCTCATAAGTAAGGGCATTGCCTCCAGAAAAAAAGAGGCTATGACCCCCCCTGTACTCTTTCCTCATCAGGCCAATAATAGATTTCAATGCTCCCTTTTGTATTTTTCTTTCCAAACACCTGCAGCAGTTGGAGAGGTCACAAAGGTTCCTTACAAAGAAAATTCAGGGTCTTCAAGATCTGTCTTATAAGGACAGACTGAAATCATTGTTACTTTACTCTATGTCATATAGACTGCTCAGACGTGACTTGTGCTTTGCAAATATAGCAATCTCTGACTCAGCTTTAATGAAAATGCTGCACATTGGCAAGTCAAATAGCACATGCGTCACTTGCTTAAAGGACCGTAAAGTACAGTTTTGTACCTACCATAAATGTAGATGTTCGAGGATCTCCATTGCTGCAGTTCTTACATATGGGTACTCCGCTGTCCACAATCGGCCCGAATACCAAAGGGCTAGAACCGGCGTCGGTCATCGGCACCCGATACTGACGTCAGTATGTGCCAGTACAAATGCGCATGACCGACGCCATAACCTCAGTCTTTCTTGCCCCAGATGTCAGAATACAAAAACACCACCCAAACCCAACCTAAAAAGAAAAAGGGGATGGAGGGGAAAATTGGACTGCAGCAATGGAGATCCTCGAACATCTACATTTATGGTAGGTACAAAACTGTACTATGTTCTTCGCTCCCCATTGCTGCAGTCCTTACATATGGGTAGAATCCCAGAGCAACGGAAAAAAGGGAGGCTGGTCAACTAAATAGCATCAGGAGCTGCTGACATGCCCTGTAAGATTGCAGTGGCAAACCCAGCCCCAGACCTAGAATAAAGAGGTAAATGATAATGCTTTGTAAAGGTATGTACAGAACTCCAAGTAGCTGCTTCTAAAATGTCTGTAGTAGCTACCCTCTCAAAAGCAGTAGAAGTGGCCGTAGCCCTAGTAGAATGAGGCTTTATCCCAACTGGAACATCCTTTCCATGATGAGAGTAACAAACGCAATACAATGGCCAATCCACTTGGAAATAGTTTGTTTTCGAGACAGCTTTCCTCGTGAAGTCAAAGCAAAAGAAACAAATAATTGTTGAGATCTTCTGAACTCTTTGGTTCTGCTCAAATAATAATACCTTAACTGCCTATGTACATCCAAAGAATGCAAAACTTTTTCCCCTTCATTTTGGGGGTTAGCATAAAAAGTAGGCAAATGTATAGATTGGTTCAACGCCACATTAGAAATGACTTTAGGCAGAAAAGTAGGATTAGTACGTAAGGAAACTCTGTCATTGTGAAAAATCAGAAAAGGTTCCACTGCCATGAGGGCTTGTAATTCAGATACCCTTCTAGCAGAAGTAACAGCCAATAAAAAAGCAGTCTTCCAAGACAAGAACTGCAATTCAGCTGTAGCTGCAGGTTCAAAAAGGAGGCAGAGTCAGCTTTTCCAAAACAAAATTAAGATTCCCAGGTAGGAGTAGGAGCTCTCCATGGGGTCTTATATTCTTTGCCCCTCTAAGAAACTGTTTAACCAATGGATGTGAAAATAAAGGAGGGTCACAATCATAGTGAGCAGAAATAGCTGCAGCATGCACTTTTACAGAAGAGAAGGACAAACCCTTGTCCAATAAAACAGTCAAATATTGCAATGTACAACTCAAATTAGGCAATTCGACATCAAAGCCTTTAGCTGAACTCCAAAGAAAAAATCTCTTCCTTTTACCAGCATAAACTTTTTCCGTACTAGGACGCCTGGCTTCCAAAATAACATCCAGAACTTGTTGAGGGAGCCGAAGGTCCTCCTTCTCTAAAACAGAATGCGCCAGGCTGTCAGGAGTAGGGATCGCACCCTGACATTGAGAAAATGATTGTTTTCCTGAGACAATAAGGAGAATCTGTGGTAATGGCCAAGGTGGTACATGAATCAAGCTCCTCAACAGAGGGTACCAATGCTGACGCAGCCAGAGCCAATCCGGTGCTATAAGGATCATGCAAGGTTTGTCCCTCCTGACTTTCAACAGCACCTTTGGAAGAAGAGGCAAAGGAGGAAAAGCATACACGTGAAGGTTGCTCCAACTGAAGGATAGTGCATCTATTTTCCAGGCTTTTGGATGAAATAGCCTTGTGCAAAACAGTGGCAGTTGGAAATTCAGAGGAGAAGCGAACAGATCTATGTCCGGAGTTCCCCAAGCCACTGTCAACTGGAAGAAATACCTGAGGGTCCAATTTCGATTCGTGAGGACACACAATCTGTCTGCTCAGAACATCTGCTAAAGAATTTTGTGCTCCTGGCAGAAACTGTGCTCGAAGAGTGATGTGCAGATTCAAAGCAGTTTCCCATAACAGCATTGCTTGTCTGCAAAGAGGGTAAGAATGAGTTCCCCTTGCTTGTTGATGCACCACATGACAGTCGTGTTGTCTGTCTCGAATCAACACCAGTCCTGGGTGAAGTAGGCTCTTGAATCCTTCCAAAGCAAATTGAACTGCCAGCATCTCTTTCATGTTGATATGCAAGTGAAGTAGCTCTGGGGGCCAAAGGTCTTGAATCCATTTTCTCTGAAATGAGCTCCCCAGGTTGACTCCGAGGCATCTGTCGTTAAAATCTGACTTGCCTCTGGTTGGGTCACAGAGAGCCCCTTGTTTAGGTGACATTCCTGAGCCCACCACAGAAATTCTTTCTGAATGCAAGGTAGAATCGAATGACAGTGTCCAAATTGTGGCAGTGTTGAGTCCAAACGCTTTGAGATACTCATTGTAGCTTCCTCATATGCAGTTTGGCATTGGGAAGTACTAGAATGCAAGATGCCATGAACCCCAAGGCTTGAAGGACTGTCCTTGCAGTCAGCCTGGACATTACTGACAGCTGTTGGAAGTATAGGTGAAGATTTCTTTTGTTTGTCCAGGGTAAGAAATGCCATCTGGATAGCTGTATTCAGTTTCACACCCAGAAAACACATCTCTTGGAGAGGGTACTAGACTGGACTTTATTTCGTTCACAGAATACCCTAGGTATCTCAAACTGTCATTACATACTGGTAGATGTTGAAGAAGTTCAGTGCTTGTCTTGAGCCCGAATCCAACAGTCGCCCACATAAGGATAAATTTGAATCCCTGTTAGTCTGAGAAAAGCTATTACCGGAGCCAGGACTTTGTGAATACCCTGGGCAGTAGACAAGCCAAAGGGCAATGCAGAGAACTGATAATGCAAATTCTATTCCGAAATCTTGTAGAATTTCCTGCAACTGGGCCTGATAGGAATGTGAAGATGGGCCTGTTTGAGATCCAGAGTCACCATCCAGTGAGGTTTGCCCAGCATAGGTAACAGCTGTTGCAGTGTTAACATCTTGAATTTTTGGAATTTCCAGAAAGGTATTTAGAATGGACAAGTCCAGAATTGGCCTCTAAGTATTTCCTTTCTTTGGCACTAAGAAAAGACGGAATAAAACCCGCAGTTTCTGCAGAAGGTACTTCCTGTATTGCTCCCAACTGAAGCAGAGAAGAATTTATGCCTGTGCTTCCAGTCTTTGCTGATGAGGCACATCCGCATACCTCTGAAAGGAGAGGAATATGTGAAAATAAAATTTGTAGCCCTCGATTTATGATGTCCAATACCCATTTTGTCATGGGTGACCAAATGCCAATTCCTTTTGAAACAGGAGCCAAAGAAGCATAGAGAGCTAGAAGCAAGGCATGCATTGAAACTTCTGGTCATTGGTCAATCTGAGACTGACCCTCCTGAAGCCAGCCACAGGGGTAGAAAGCAGACAAGACTTAAACTTAACCTTGATCGAAGAATCATTTCAGTGAATACCTTTTTGTCAAACCTCATTGAGCAAAACACCTATTTGTTGAATCATCTATTTATTGAATTGCATTTAGCTGAAGTCTTTTTGTTGGCCACCTTGAAAATATCTTACTTTTGACGTCACTTTGCAACTGCAGAACCTGGAACCATTTTACAGGTAAAGCTTCAGTTTAAAAGATTAAAACTCTTTTTATTACTCTAATACATTTTATGAAATACTTTCACTTTTACAGGGGGCTGTGCTCCCCAAGTGGGAACTTCACCCCCACAGCCCATGCAAATTAAATATACTAACTCCGAGATAGCAATATGTTGATTAAGAGGTAAACTAGGAATAGGCTATGAATATTCATGCCACCATCGATATGAATATGAATTAACTTTCACCGATTGTTGAATGGTAGATGGGGTTTAGGTGGCATTTGCTACTGCAGATATTATGTTCTGGGTGTTAGCCAATTCAATAAAATAAACTTCAACCATTGAAGACTTCAGCAAATAGCAGCTTCCGTGAAAAGGGCTTGACAAAACGGTATTCACCAAAATGATTGTTCAGTCAAGTGATATATACCCAATCTGTGCATACAGCCTACCTAGACTTAGCCAAAGCCTTTGACACAATCCCTCACTCGGGCATCATTGATAAACTCACCCACCTGGGTATAAACCCATATATTGTCAGGTGGGTTGCAAACTGGGTCACTGATAGAACTCATACGGTCAAAATAGAGGACTCCACCCTCCTCCAGCAGACCCATAACCAGTGGTATCCCACAGGGATTGGTTCTAGGACCCTACTGATTGGAATTAATTTCTCCGAAGTGCAGGCTAAAACTAAAGGACTGTGGCTAACAACATTTGCTGATGACTGCAAACTGGGAACAATCATTGAAACCCCTAGCAATGTCAACATCCTGCAAGAAGGTCTTACACAGACTAATGACTGATGCCAAAGTCATGGTCTTAAACTTAATGCAAAAAAATGCATCATCATCATCCCCTTTGTCAAGACTAATGTTCCTGCAAACTACCACATCAATAGCAATACCCAAAGCACACAGTCAGTGGTGAGAGATCCGGGGCATACAGCTCGACAACAACCTTAACTGTGATCACCATGTCTCCACAATAGTAAGAAGGGCATTTTATATTGCTCATCTCATAAGTAAGGGCATTGCCTCCAGAAAAAAAGAGGCTATGACCCCCCTGTACTCTTTCCTCATCAGGCCAATAATAGAATACAATGCTCCCTTTGGTATGTTCCTTTCCAAACACCTGCAGCAGTTGGAGAGGTCACAAAGGTTCCTTACAAAGAAAATTCAGGGTCTTCAAGATCTGTCTTATAAGGACAGACTGAAATCATTGTTACTTTACTCTATGTCATATAGACTGCTCAGACGTGACTTGTGCTTTGCAAATATAGCAATCTCTGACTCAGCTTTAATGAAAATGCTGCACATTGGCAAGTCAAATAGCACATGCGTCACTTGCTTAAAGGACCGTAACCTGGTATGTGACATCAATAGAATTTGTTGGATAAACAGATTTGTCTTACAGAGGTTGCCCCACCTTTGGAACAAGCTTCCTATTCATGTTAAACAAAGCCCTTCGTTGGCCTTATTTAATTGTAATTTGGATGGTTGGATGGGTAACTGGAATTCACCCCGGAGATTCCACCTGTGTCTCTCTTGGACAGGGACAATAGGTGCTGATTTTAGTGTCTGCTTGAACCAGACACCCTTGGGAACACAGGTTGAATTGGCTAGGCTTGTAAAGGCCCTGGGGCTGTTAGCCTAGTAACCTCCTATGATCCAATGAGCTCTCTCTCTCTCTCTCTCTCTCTCTCTCTCTCTCTCTCTCTCTCTCTCTCTCTCTCTCCCTCCCTCTCTCCCTCTTTCTCTCTCTCAGGCATTACATGTCATAATGAATCAGAATATTTTAACTCGTATTCATTAATTGCTTTCATAACAATACTTTAAATATCTACTTTTGTGGTGATTGTTTAACAGACTGCATTATTAGTTGTGAATGACATGTAACACATCACTGTCTTCATTCTGTAAAGTTACTAAAGTCTCATTATGTCAAAATACAGTTCTGTGCCATAGAAATTATGTAATGGAAACATATAATGTTGCAATTCAGTAATACTTCATTTGTGAATCAATTTCAGCTACACTTAATATAATTGCTAAAAGAGTGTGCTCTAACAGTAACCTAATACTGCCCATAATCACAATATATGATGGAGTAAGTGGGGTGATACTGATTAGTAAGAACCTAAGAAGTTTTTTTTTTTTTTTGGTCAGATATGCTTAGCTAGGTCCACAATACACATTTGGTTAATGTTTGTATACTACTCACAACCCAATACTTTCCCACCTCTGTAAACCATCTGTTACATATGTATTATTGCAAAGATTGTTCCTTTTGCTTGTTTATTCTCAAAGTTTATTACACTGCTGAGTAGGCTCTAACAAAACTGCAATAAAAAATAAATGATGCAGTCTGCTGTGCCTACCTGCAAATATATAATTACTTTATTTCAAAATCAGTTTGCTGTTAGTTATCAGAATATGTTATATAGTAAAACAAGTTTTTATTATATCATAAATTATAAAATAATAAATCCATACAGCAGCAAACTGTGACTCAGAAACAGCAAAGCAACACTTCATACCAATTAGCTTATAATACTTGTGACTTAACTCCTCAGCAAGACGGCATTTTCAAATTGAATCAAATCATCTGCAAAACAAGAATGTTTCAGTCATAGTATATTCAAATATGTTCGAGGTATTGTTGTTCCAGAAAGCAGCAATGTTTAAAGAAACATCATGTTAATAAAATAGTGATTTTAATTTAATAAAGTGCTGAAACCCCTAAGCACTTGAACTCTGCAGAAAAAATAAATTAATTAACAGAATGCAGTCATAGGTTCATAGGTTTGTACTAGGCTAATGGCTCTGGAGCCTTTACAACCTAGCCCAAAAAAATTGCCTGGGCACCGTGCCATCAGATGTTAGTTCACAGTGCCCCTATCCAGTAGGGCAACTGGAGTGATCCCTGGGGTGAACTTTTTGTTACCCATCCACTCGTCAAGATTTCTCTTGAAGAGGGCCAGCGAGGTGCTCTGCTTGACATGAATGGGAAGCTTATTCCAGAGTGTGGACAGTCTTTTGGAGATAAACCTGTCCCTCCAGCATGTTCTGTTAATTATGATAATGAGGTTGTAATCTCTGGAGCGTGTGGCATGAGGGGATAGGGATTTCTTTAGGTGTAGCATTTCAAGTAGGGCTGAGTTGAACATAGCTTTGTAAGTCAAGCAGAGATCAACTCTAAATAGATGATAAGAGACTGAGAGCAGCTGACATTTCTTGAGTCTGTCCAAGTAGGACATGTGTTTAAGGCCTAGGATCCTTTTTGTGAGGTACTTTTGTGGCCACTCCAGCTGTTGTAGGTATCTGGTCAGGTACATGCTAAATGGGGCATTATATTCGATGATTGGTCTAAAGAAGGATGAATAGAGAGGGATGATAACCTCTTTCTTCCTGGATGCAAAACCTTTGGTTATAAGATGTGCATTGTAGAAGGACTTTCTGACCACAGTGCCAATGTGGTAGTTGAAGATGAGGTGGTTGTCGACCTGGGTACCCAGATCTCTTATGGCCCCTTCAGTGTTCAGTGGGCTGCTATCAACATGGTAATTCATGGGAAATGAGTTTTTTCCAAAAGGGATGATAATGCATTTTTTGGTGTTAAGCTTCAGGCCATGGTTCTGACACCAGTCATTGGTCTCAGAGAGGCCCCTTTTTTAGGATGTCTGCATCACTTGGGGAGTTAATAATGACTCCTAGCTTGCAGTCATCAGTGAACCTGGTCAGCCAGAGTCCTTCTGTGTTAGCCCAGACTTCCGAGAAGTAGATACCAAACAGGAGAGGGCCCAGGACCGAGCCCTGTGGGACTCCACTCGTGACGGGTCGACAGTCCAACTTGGAATCTGCAACTTTCACTCTGTGGGTCCTGTCTGTGAGCAAATTTGCAACCCACCTAGTGATGTAAGGATTGATGCCTAGTTTGGTGAGTTTATCAATGATACTTAAGTGTAGAATGGTATCAAAGGCCTTGTCCAGGTCTAGGTAGGCTGTATGCACTGCCTTACCCTCATCCACAGCCTTGGTGACTGCCTCAAGGAAGTCAACCAGGTTCATAAAACAGAATGTCCCCTTGACAAAGCCAAACTGTGTGGGGTCAAGAGTTTGGAGATTGCCTATATCTTTATTAAGCAAGTCCATGATAATGTACTCCATAGTTTTGCATACCAGACTTATCAGGCTAATGGGGCGATAGTTCCCAAGGTCTGTAGTTTATGGAGTGGGATGACTGTAGCAGTGCACCATTCATTAGGGACATAGCCTGAGGTAAGGCTGTGATTGAACAGGGCACACAGATGTGGTGCCAGTTCATTTTACAGCTCATGTAGGATGCAGCCAGGGATATTATCAGGTCCCATGGATGCAGTATTCTTGGTTTTGGACAATGCAGATTTTACCTGTACCACAGAAATGGTAGGTACCAGGCTTTCTTCTGGTATTGTGATAGGGCCCTTGGGGGGGGGGGGGGGGTAAAGTTGGCACTGAATCTGTCAGTCAGTATGTTGGCTATATCTGTTGGCTCTGTATAGGAGGTGCCATTGTGCAATAGCTCAGAGCAAATCTGGGTATTGACTTGGAGGTTTTGGATATAGCTATAGGTTAATAGGTTCATAGGTTCATAGGTAGGTACTAGGCTATTGGCCGCCCTAGGGCCTATATAAGCCTAGCCAAAGGTACCCTGGCTTTTGCCACCCAAGAAAATTATTTTCCTGTGCCACTGTCGAGCAGAGCCACAGAAGTGATCCCCGGGGCGAATTATCTCACATCCAACCATCAACATTTTTCTTGAACAGTGCTAATGAGGAGCTTTGTTTGATATAGATAGGTAGTTTGTTCCAGAGTATGGGAAGTCTCTGGGACAGGAATCTATCCCTCCGGCATGTTCTGTTTATTGTGGTGATGAGGTTTAGGGGATTTCTTTAAGTGGAGCATGTCTAAATGCTCTGGGTTTGACATAGCTTTGTGTGTTAGGCAGAGATCGCCTCTGAGTAGGCGATATGCAACGGAGTAAAGCTGCAGTTTTTTGAGATGGTCTGCATAGGGCATCTCCTTGAGGCTGGTAATCCTCTTTGTGAGGTATTTCTGTGGCCTTTCCAGTTGTTGTAGATGTCTTGTGAGGTACATACCAAAAGGGGCATTGTACTCTATAATGGGTCTAATGAGTAGCAGTAGGGGGAACAATGACCTCTTTTTTCCTGGATGAGAAACCTTTTGTGATGAGGTGTGCCACATAGAAGGATTTCCTGACTACTGTGGTGATGTGATTATCAAAGGAGAGACTACTGTCCACCTGTGTCCCAAGGTCTCTTATCACACTTTTGGTGTTAAGTAGACTACCACCTATGTGTTAGTTCATGGGTACTGAGTTTTTACCAAAAGGAATGACAATGCACTTTTTGGCATTGAGCTTGAAGCCATGGCTTTGACACCAGGCATCTGTCTCAGCAAGGCCCTTTTGTAGGATGGCCACATCTTTTGGAGTTTTGATTATGGCTCCTAGTTTGCAGTCATCTGTGAACTTCATTAGCCAAAGACCTTCTGTGTTGGCCTGTACTTCAGAGAAGTAGATACCAAACAGGAGAGGACCCAGGACTGAACCCTGTGGTACTCCACTTGTCACTGGTCTGAAGCTGGATTTGGAGTCTGCTACTTTCACAGTGTGGGTTCTGTCAGTGAGCCAGTTGGCAACCCATCTTGTGACATAGAGATTTATACCTAGTTTAGTGAGTTTATCTATAATTCCAAAGTGGAGGATGGTGTCAAAAGCCTTGGTGAGATCTAGATAGGCTGTGTGAACCACCTTACCCTCATCTACGGCTTTGGTGACTGCTTCAAAGAAGTCTATCAGGTTTAGGAGACATGATCTGCCTTTTACAAACCCGAACTGGGTGGGGTCTTGAGTTTGGAGATTACCAATGTCATTGTTTATAATTTCCATGATGATACGCTCCATAGCCTTGCAGACCAGGCTCATTAGGCTAATGGGGCAGTAGTTTCCGGGGTCTGTGGTGGCTCCCCCTTTGTGGAGTGGGATAACTGTTGCTGTGCGCCATTCAGTGGGCACATAGCCTGAGATGAGGATTTGTGGTTGTTTTTGGTGTCAGCCACAAATCTGCCTTCATAGCTAGCTTTAGAGAATTTGATAAGGGATCTCAGGTTTTTGTTCATAGGTTCATAGGTTCATACTAGGCTATCTGCCCTAGGGCATTTATAAGCCTAGCCAGAATGTGTTTGGCTTTCGCCACCCATTTTAAATTAATTTTTCTATGCCCTTTTTCGAGGTTAGTATACAGTGCTTCTGTCTAACAGTGACACAGAAGTGATAACCGGGTTAAACCTACGATCTCCCATCCACTCATCAAGATTCCTCTTGAAGAGAGTCAATGAGGGACTCTGCCTAACCTGGACTGGGATTTTATTCCAGAGTGCAGGGAGCCTCTGGGTTATAAATCTGTCCATCCAGCATGTCCTATTTATTTCAGTGCTGAGGTTCAAGTCACTCGAGCACGTAGCTCGATGGGATTTGGATTTTCTGAGGTGCAGCATGTCCATTAATTCCAGGTTGGACATGGCTTTATATGTCAGGCACAGATCGCCCCTGAACAGGCGGTATGCTACTGAGTAGAGCTGGAGTTTCTTTAACCGGGCAGCATATGGCATCTGTCTGAGCCCTTTGATCCTCTTGGTGTAGTACTTTCGGGGTCTTTCCAGTTGCTGCAGGTGTCTGGTAAGGTACATCCCAAAAGGGGCATTGTACTCAATTATGGGCCTGATGAGGGATGAGTAAAGAGGCACAATGACCTCCCCTGATCTAGATGTGAATCCCTTCATGATTAGGTGGGCTACATAAAATGTTTTTCTAACCACTTTGGCCACGTGGTTGTCAAATGAGAGACTGCTATCAACTTGGGTCCCCAGGTCCCTAATTACTTCTGTACTTAGTGGATTACCACCTATGTGGTAATTTGTGGGCACTTTGTTTTTGCCAAAGGGGATGACTATACACTTTTTGGCGTTTAGCTTGAGGCTATGGCTCTGGCACCGGTTGTCTGTTTCTATGAGGCCCTTTTGTAGGATGCTTGTGTCGGCTGGAGAGTCGATTATGGCACCCAGTTTGCAGTCATCTGTGAACTTGGTCAGCCACAGTCCTTCCGTGTTGGCCTGTACCTCCGAGAAATATATACCGAACAAGAGAGGTCCCAGGACTGAGCCTTGTGGGACGCCACTTGTAACTGGTTTGGAGTCTGACATGGCTCCAGCAATTCTAACCATGTGGGTTCTGTCCTTGAGCCAGTTTGCAACCCATCTAGTGACATAGGGGTTTATATTTAAGCTGGTGAGCTTATCTATAATGTCCGAGTGGGGTATTGTATCGAAGGCTTTTGCGAAGTCCAGGTAGGCTGTGTGGACCACCTTCCCCTCATCAATGGCCTTGGTGACTGTTTCAAAGAAATCAACCAGGTTTAAGAGGCAGGATCTGCCCTTAACAAAGCCAAACTGGGTAGGATCCAGTGTCTGTAGGTCCCCAATATCTTTATTTATGAGGTCCATGATGATCCTTTCCATAGCTTTGCAGACCAAGCTAGTCAGGCTTATGGGGCGATAGTTTCCAGGATCCGTTGAGGCACCACCTTTGTGGAGAGGGACCACTGTTGCTGTACACCACTCTTTGGGTACATATCCTGTAGTAAGGCTGAGATTGAACAGTAGTTTTATGTTTGGGTTTAGCTCTTCTTGGAGTTCATGTAGGGCAGCCGGGACACCGTCTGATCCCATTGATGCTGTGTTTTTGCTTTGGAGAGGGCGCCTCTTACCTGAGCATCTGAGATGTCAGGGGGGCAGCACTCTGCTGGGATAGATATTTGCCCTTTTGGTGGGGAGGGGGGGAGATGTTTGTGCTGAACCTGTCTGCTAGGATG
Organism: Protopterus annectens; assembly: GCF_019279795.1. Taxonomy (NCBI): domain Eukaryota; kingdom Metazoa; phylum Chordata; order Ceratodontiformes; family Protopteridae; genus Protopterus; species Protopterus annectens. The sequence continues at coordinate 1,858,680,205 of NC_056726.1, read as the reverse complement.
TTGGCAATGTCTGTGGGTTCGGTGTATTTTTTGTCATTTTGGACTAATTCTGAGCATATCTGGGAATTCCCACCCAGGTTCCTAACATAACTAAAGAAAGCCTTGTGATTATCCTTAGTGTCCTGTGCAATTTTTCTCTCGAAGCTGGCCTTAGACGATTTTATGAGTGCCCGTAGTTTTTTGCTAATACTGATCAAAGATGCCTTCCCTTTTTGGGATTTTGCTCTATCATTTAGTAGCTTCCTCCTTCTATTGTATAGTTTGTTTATGGCTGGGGTCCACCAGACAGGACGTCTGCCTTTGAAGGATTGGGTCTTGGTTTTATTTGGGATTGCATGATCCATGCATTCCTGAAAGTGTTCATAGAATGCATTTATAAAGGATTCTGCGGTCTGGGCAGATTTTCCACAGGCCGGGGCTTTGAAGGATTCCACCTCAGTTTTGAGGAGTGTGAAATTTGCTTTAGAAGTTTTTCACTGTGGTTTTCTGGGCAGGAGGTGGGGTCGGGATGTGAATATCCAGTGAGATTAGTTTATGGTCTGATCTTACCAGTGAGGGATACACTTCTGGTCTGGAGCATAGAGTCCCCATGTTGGTGATGATCAGGTCCAGTATGTTTTCCCCTCTTGTGGGAGTGGTAACAAGTTGTTCCATAGCATTTGAGTTTATAAATTCTAGGAACCTTTGGGCTAGGGTGTTGGAGCTAGAGTAATGCTCCCAGTCTATGTTTGGGTAGTTGAAGTCACCCAATATAATGGTGTTTGGCGAGACCTTCATATTTTCCAGTGTTCTCAGGAAGGCCGAGTGGGGTTCCTGGGTGTGGGAGGGTGGTCTGTAGCAGGCTATAAACTGGAAGGCAGTTTTACCCACTGTTAGTTGCACATGGATAGTCTCTGATGCTTAGTGCTGTGCCACCAACCTGGAGGTGTGGATATCTTTGACGAATATTGATACTCCCCCTCCTTTTGTGGTTCGGTCCACGTTTTGGGGCCGAAAAGCATTGTTGAGACTGATAAGGGAGGTTATTCAGTCTTGTGGCTTCATTTTTTTCTGCAACAGTTTCTTCCTTCTGTTGTAGAGTTTATTGATGGCTGGGGGCCACCAGATTGGCTTCCTTTTTTGGAGGACAGTGTCTTAGTTCTATTTGGTATGCCAAGGTCCATGCATTTGTGTATGTGCTCATACAGTGCAATGGTGTATGATTCGGCAGTCATGCAACTATATTCCATTGGCATGGGTGCCAAAAATTTAGCCACATCTCTTTTTAGGAGCCCAGAGTTGGTTTTAGAGAAGTTTCTCAGGGTAGTCACCTTAGTGGCGGTTGTAGGTGAGATGGAGATTTCCATGGTGATCAGTTTGTGGTCAGATTTAACTAGGGAGGAATTGCCTATAAGTGTGGAGCAACGGTCTTCCATGTTGGTGATAACCAGGTCGAGGATGTTGCTTCTCTTGTGGGGGTCAGAATGAGCTGGTCCAGGGAATTGGAACTGATAAAGTCCAGAAAGCATTGGGCCTGTACATTGGTGCTTGAATAGTTTTCCCAGTTGATGGAAGGGTAGTTGAAGTCACCCAGTATGAGAGTATTGAGTTGGAACTTGATAGAGTCCAAGGTGCTTAGGAACTTGGAGTGAGAGTCTAGGGACATGTTTGGGGTTCTGTAGCAGGCTATGACTTGTATCACCATCTTACCCAGTATTAGTTGTACCTGAAGTATCTCGGATGCATTATGCTGGGCTACCAGTTTAGAGGTGTGCGTATCCTTTAAGAATATGGAGACACCACCGCCTTTGGAGCTTTGGACCATATTCTGGGGCCAAAATGTATGGGATGAGTTGTAGCCTGGGAGCACAGGAGTGCCTTCTGCCTCCTTAAACCAGGTCTCCGTTACAGCACAGATGTCGATATTCAAAAGCTTTGAGTGAGTGCATCTTTAGATTTAGACTTCTAGCATTGAGCAGCATGGCCCTCAGATTGTATTTGTTTGCAGCTGTTAAAGTGGAATTTTGGTCTTTGGAACACTGCCTAAAAAGGCACTATAGGGGTGGCAAGAGCCTTAGCCAGTACCCGTAATCCCAGGGGTGACAGATGCAGGCCGTCTCTGGCAAAGCATCAAGGTCTGTCAATCATGTCATCCCAGGCAGACAGATACTGGATACCCTTAGAATGACACCAGAAACTTAGCTAACTGTTGAAGTCAATCATTTCCTGCTCGTACTGTGGTATCATTCTGGGTGACGGTAGAATACTGCTCAGGGCTAGAGTCATACTTGCCTGGGTCACATAATCTGAGAGTTCCATCACATCTCTTTTCATGTAGTCCAGGGAGGTATGTCTCAGGTCATTCACATCCACATGGACAATGACTGAATTATATTTGTATTTGTTGTGGAGTGGCCTGAGTGCATGTGTTATGTGGTGGATCCTGGCACCTGATAGACAACTGACTGTCACCTTGTCCTTGTTCAACCTAGTGAGTGGAACATCAGTGTACTTCACAACTGAGTCTCCTATGATTAGTACATTGGGCAAAGTGTTTTGCCTTAAAGGCTTAGGTTGAGGGGTACACTATGATGGTGAGCTATGTGTTCTGGGATTGATGTTGTGTTGTGGTGGTCAAGTGCATTTCTGTCTCAGAGGTCTCTGTTGTTCGGGTAAATTTTTATTGAGAACCTCTGCGTAGGTGGGTGCATGGTTTGTGTTTCTATGTGTGGGTTGTGATGGTTGGTGTTTTGGAGGGCTGTGTGTTCTATGTAGTGATTTGCAGGTGTTGACCTTCTCCTCTTGATCAGCTAGTCCGGTCTGGCTTGGAGCGTGCACTCCTTCTAGTTTGGTGATATAATTGCATCTCTCACATGTATGAGTGTTGGGAGGTAAGAGGAGAGAACTGTCTGTGTACATTAGACAGTTGAAGAAAAAAGCCCAATGTCAAGAAACTTCTTTATTAAAACAACAACGCTTTCGGGTCGACACCCTTTCTCAATGTGAATATAAAGCACATGTATTAACTCAGTTTAAATAGTCTTAAATGTTTTAAATGACACTCATGTGATGAACTGGCTGTAATCACATGATGTGATTTGTTCCTATTTAAACTGAGTTCGTACATGTGTTTTATATTCGCATTGAGAAAGGGTGTAGACCCGAATACTTTGTTGTTTTAATAAAGAAGTTTCTGGACATTGGGTTTTTTTCTTCAGCTTATTGGAGTTTTATTCCAGTTTTACAGCAATTACCTTGGTGCCTAAATTAGACAGTTGCCACACTGTCTCAGGATACCCAAGTGCATCCGGTTAGCAGGAGAAAGCACAGGAAATTGCTCTACAGTCATACCAGGAGGGGTTATCATAACTAATAGTACTGGTGCTGTTACTGCATAGGAACAGCTAGTGCTGATAGCACCTAAGGGTGCTACAATAAATGCTACAAAAGCCTGTTAAAGTGCTAGCCAATTAAGCTAACTGAAGTGTTCACTGTTTACAGTAAAGGTGGGAAACAAGCTTAGAACTTTTTTTGTTTTTTGTTTTTTTTTTAGAAAAGCAGTTTAAACAGTAGACCCCTAAGACAGAAATGCACTCGACCACCACAACACCAACCAGAACCAATAGTCTCTCTGCCTTTAAAACCTTGCCCACTCACACCTAACTACACAATGGGAATGTTCTTGCTCCCATCCTACATAACTTCCCTGACTATAGTTACGCTACATAAGCTAATTTATCTATGAACAACCACCTATAGTCTTATAATGCCTAGCAACAAATTACAAGAAGTAACATATTCTCTTGAACTTAATTTGTCTGAAATGAATTTTTTTCTTAAATGCATTGTACTAATTTGCCCCTGCAAATGCCAATTTTTCTGTAACTTTGTTACTTTGTATTTTTCTAATTCTAATACTTGTAATTTTTGTAATCTTGTAAAATGTAATATTTGTACTTTTTCTGGAGCTTTCCTCCCCAGGACTCCATTGAAAACAGACTCCTTGTGGCCCAATGGACCATTCTGGCAATCAAACTGCAAATAAATAAATAAATAAATAATAAACAAGAAGTAAAAGAACAAGCACATTCTAAGGGAAAAATTGAAGAGCAGACTTTCTGGCACCGGTAATAGTTTACGTCAGCTGAGCATCGCTGCTCAGTGCACAAACACGGGCTTTAAACCAGAAAGTTTAAATGGATGGAAAAACTGCCCAAACGACCAATAAACTACAATTTCTGGACCAGAAACACTCCTCTTGTAGTAGATAGGCTACCTAATGCATACCACTCCCACTGATAAGCTAGAAGGCTTCCCTCCAACACAGAAAGGTCTGGGGGGCTCAGACACTTACAAAACAGTCATGGATACAGCACATCTATATCTGGACTAGAATAGCTGCAGGAAAGGTGGGAAATAAGCTTAGAACTATTTTTTTTTTTTTTTTTGCAGAAAAGCAGTTAAAACAGTAGCAACAACACTTGAAATGCAGTACAAGCTAGCACACTTAAGAGTGTGGCAATATTAAGGCAAATACGGTTTAAATAAATGTAGATAAATTAAAAACAAGAAAAAAATAAGTGCAGAGAGCAGTAAATTATGAAAAAATCAAAATGGAGGCACTTAGAGTATCTCTTTCTCCTTCCTGTTGCTCTTGTAGTCTGCAGGATGACAAAACTGGATCTGTGGAGTTTAAACAAGCGCAAACCTGGGCTTTCAAACCAGAAAGTTGAAAAGGATGGGAAAACTGCCTAAACAGCCAATAAACTACAATTTCTGGGCCAGAAACCACTCCTCTTGTGGTAAATAGGCTGCCTAGTGCTTACCACTCCCATTAATAAGCTAGAAGGCTTCCTTCCAACACAGAAAAGTCTGGGGGGCTTATAAACTTACAAAACAGTCCGAGATATAGCAAATCTGTATCTGGACTAGACTAGTTACAGGAAAGGCGGAAAACATACTTAGAACTTTTTTTGTTTTGTTTTGTTTTGTTTTTTTGCAGAAAAGCAGTTAAAACAGTAGCAAAACACTTTAAATCCAGCACAAGCTAGCACACTTGAGTGTGTAGCAATATTAAGGCAAATACAGTTTAAATAAATGCAGATAAATTAAAAATGACAAAAAACAATTGCAGAGAGCAGTAAATTATGAAAAAAATCACAATGGAGGCATGTAGAGTATCTCTTTCTCCTTCTTGTTGATCTTGTAGTTTGCAGGATGCCAAAACTGGATCTGTGGAGCTTAAACAAGCACAAACCCATGCAAACATGGGCTTTTAAACCAGAAAGTTGAAAGGGATGGAAAAACTGCCCAAATGGCCAATAAACTACAATTTCTGGGCCACTCTTCTTGTGCTAAATAGGCTACCTACTACTTGCCACTCCCACTGATAAGCTAGAAGGCTTCCCTCCAACATAGAAAGGTCTGGGGGCTCGGAAACATACAAAACAGTCCTGGATACAGCAAATCTGTATCTGGAGTAGGCTAGTTACAGGAAAGGCGGAAAACAAGTTTAGAACTTTTTTTTGTTTTTGTTTTTTTTTTTTTTTTTTTTTTTGCAGAAAAGTTGTTGAAACAGTAGCAAAAGTACTTTAAATCTAGCACAGGCCAGCACACTTGAATGTGTAGCAATATTAGATCAAATACAGTTTAAATAAATGCAGATAAATTAAAAATGACAAAAAACAAGTACAGAGAGCAATGAATTATGAAAAAATCAAAACGGAGGCACTTAGAGTATCTCTTTCTCCTTCCTATTGCTCTTGTCGTCTGCAGGACACCAAAACTGGATTTGTGGAGCTTAAACAAGCGCAAACCCATGCAAAGATGGGCTTTAAATCAGAAAGTTGAAAATGATGGAAAAACTGCTCAAACAGTCAATAAACTACAATTTCTGGGCCAGAAACCACTCTTCTTGTGGTAGATAGGCTACCTAGTACTTACCACTCCCACTGATAAGCTAGAAGGCTTCTCTCCAACACAAAAATGTCTGGGGGGGCTCAGAAACTTACAAAACAGTCCTGGATACAGCAAATCTGTATCTGGACTAGACTAGTTATAGGAAAGGTGGGAAACAAGCTTAGAACTTTTTTTTTTTTTTGCAGAAAAGCAGTTAAACAGTAGCAAAAATACTTTAAATGCAGTAAAAGCTAGCACACATGAGTGTGTAGCAATATTAAGGCAAATACAGTTTTAATAAATGCCGATATATTCAAAATGACAACAAAAGTGCAGAGAGCAGTAAATTATGAAAAAATCAAAATGGAGGCATGTAGAGTATCTCATTCTCCTTCCTGTTGCTCTTGTAGCCTGCAGGATGCCAAAACTGGATTCACAGAGCTTAAACAAGTGCAAACCCACACAAACAGAATACTGTTAAGGAAACAAAACTGTGCAGTCAGAGTTTTACTGAATGCTAAGTCAAATAAATTAATTTTCATGAGCTCATAAAGCAGATCAAGCCAGGATATTGCTTAAGGGACTGACATAGTAGATTTAAATATATGGAACTTGATAAACAAAAGAATAAACACCACAGGGCTCTGCTCAAACCTTTGAAACTACCAACTCTAGGGTAGCAAATGGCAACACCAGAAGTAGGAGAAAGGGACAATAAACTTTTCCAGATAAGAGGAATCCAAATCATACAAGTGCAATTAAACCAGTTATAAGATGCATAATGTTATACAAAATAACATAAGGAGCCAGAGTAGTCTGTGCAGCACAGGGGTAGTATGATTAATAAAATATAACAGTAATTATCTGCACTGCTGAGTATTGCAGCAAAATTGTCACAATGGATATAATGTACCATTTAGAACCTAGCTTTACTAGTTATGACAGGTAGCAATGTGAAAATCTGGATCAACACAGCAACAGTTTTCATGTCTTCTGTTCCCAGTTTAAACAAAAAAATGTACTCTCATTGCATTTGACTATATGATTTATTACACTGGCATTAAGGAATAAGAAGATTACTATTTTCTTATTTATTTTGGTTAAAACTCAGCTTTGTTCTTGTAAGTGGAACAAATAAGAGCTGCACAAAATATACAATACCCAGTGCTGCATTTTTTAACATCACCACTGTCAGTTTATCTGAGAAGTCACAGAGGACATGCATGTATACTAGGAGTTCATATCAGTTTGTCGAAATGTCAGCAGTTCGAATACCATATGTTCGAATTGTGAATTTCGAAAACTGATTATCACGAAGCCGAAGAATTCAGTTGGCTGTTTCTGCAGCTTTGCGATTTTCAGCACTGTGGTGAAAAGTTGCGGATCGGGTTCAGGTAAGTGTGTGATTGTGCAGACGTTAGGGTTAGGGTGCGGGTTAGGTGATTTAGGGTTAGGGCGCGGGTGAGGTGGGTGTGCGATAATGACAGACTTTAGGGTTAGGGTGGGATAGGTGAGTTAGGGCGCGGGTCAGGTGAGTGTGCGATAGTGACGGACCTTAGGGTTAGGGTTTGGGTTAAGGTAAGTGGAAAGATAGTAGTGTATGTACAGTTTAGTGTAGGGTTAGCTGTAGGATTTTAAGTGTATGTGTGTGGATTGCTGTTTTTTTGGCGTGCTTGTGTTGTGTGTGTGTTTCTTGGAACAGCATTTTTTTTTCCCTGGGAAAGAAATTGCTGTTCTAAGCCTTCGATGGTTTTGCATTTCGAGGTTAGATGTTCAAACATATGGTGTTCGAACTTCTGCCATTTCGTCAAAGTGATATAGACCCATATACTAGCTGCTGTATCACTTCTCCCTCTAGTCTTCTTTCAGGAGTCCATTCACTGTATAATAACCCAGACACAAGACATAGCTGGGTTAGCTATCACACACCGTACAGTTCCCCCATCTGGCACCTCCCAACTCTAAGTCAAAGGCAGGGAAACAAAATTCTGACTACAAGTTGAAGAAAAAAAAATGTCTTCTGCTTGAACTTGTAACAAACTATAACAAGTGGCTTTCTGCAGTTAGAATGCCACAAAAGTCGTACTTCAGCTGTGACCACAAATACAGTATTCACATTAATTTCTGAATGCCAGTACTGCAGTATTCTCCCATCAGCAATTGCCAACAAGGCTCCCTAACACTTTACACCCAAGACAGCTGCTCTCTTTGCTCTGTCATAGCTATAGCTTCACAATAACTCCTTTTCCCAGTATATGGAGTCCCCCTGTCCTTGTAGTTCAGGAGCCTCCTTAGTTACCTTCTCTCAGATTCTGTAGAGTAGAGTCTAAGACCTGTATGTTTTATCTATATCTTTGTGACTCTCCCTAGCTCCCCATCTAAATGAAGTCAGGTATCTTCTGACAGTGATGACTCAAATTCACATTTGCAATTGCCACCTAATGCTCCCCTTGATGTAGCCTCTTCCACGAAAAGCTCTATGACTATGCCATTAAATAGCGATAGCTGTCAAAGTCATCCTCATCTTGATAAGAGAGATATAATTTGGTACTGACCTTGGCATCTAGGGTTTGATATTCCCTTCCTTCAATTTTCATATGTCTTTGGTGAATGGGTAATGTTCCATTTCTTGCCTGTGCTGCTTTTCTTTACTGTAGTTTGCTCTCACTCATACTCTTTGCATGTCAAGCTGTTTTACTCTCTAAGATGCCTCAATGTCCAGGCATTTCATTTCTAATTCAAGTCTCTTTAATTCTGACTGGAAATGGGTTAGGCTGTCCTTTTTCTGTATGTTGCACACCCAAAGCACCAGTCAGGCTGACTCCAGATTTAGTGGGCTGTGTTCTAGCTCCACATTGGGCTATAGCCATGTCATCTTTTGACATTTTACAGTCCTTAGCTGTGACAGAAACATGCAATGGTGGAGCCTCTGGCTGTTATCAACCCATGGGCTTCCCTCACATGCTTTTAAGATCATGAATAAATGCATGTGCTCATTGATTAATCTTGCAGATTGTTTTAAATTATATTTCTTTTTTTAATACAACAGCATTTATTAGAGCGTGTTTTAAATATTTAGTTCCGATTTTTTTTTCAGTAAACACTGAAACAAAACATATAAACCAATAATGACAAAAATTCCTATTTCAGAACATTTCAGCCATAAAAAGCCACTCATACTGCTGTCATTGATCCACCAGTATCCACACTGAACAGTTACTGCCACTTTATTGACTGTGTATGCATCATATGTCTGATTGTAATAAAATTAGCCTCATTAAAGTATTCCAAATTACTTTACACAAATGCACACTAATGACTTTTATCTTTATCAGCTCATCAAGGACAGTCATTTTTTTTAGCCACAGGAATCCCCCAAACTTATCAATTGTTTTTATATTGTTGACTGTATCCTTTTCTAGATGAGAAGACCATAAGATAATTTCATCCGCAGATAACTGCCACCCCCGCAAGCAGCTATAGCCACTATACTGACTATGTATACCCCTTATTGATATGAAAAAAAATAAATTTCATGTACCTTATTGGTAGCTTAGGATGATCTACATGTACTTCATGAAACAGTATAAAGATCACTAACCCAGCTATGTGTAGCACAATTTAAATAGAAGAGTCTTTATTTCAGAATAAGAAATATTAACCACCTGATAACATATGCTAAGTCAATATGCACAATCTCTGCAAAAGTAAAAGTCACCTGCGTAATTCCACATTAAAGAAAACAATTACTAATGCAGAGGTTGCTGCTGGCAAATAACTTTGCATTCCAGTCCTTTATCTACATACACAGTGCCTGCAGACCTTCAATAATAAATTTTAAAAATTGTGTACTGGTGATATTGTCATAACATTCCCTGAACTAGATCAGCTATGCAACTAAGAATGGCTGTCAAACAACAACAAAAGGTTCATATGTACTAGGTAAGCAGACCAGGACACCGTTAAGGAGCCTAGTCCAAATTATCATTTGCTCTAAGGCACTGTCTGGTTAAGTGACTTGCTCATTCTCACTTAGTAGGTAAACAAACCTGGAAAGATTTGAGCTCTACATCCTTGCCACAACAAGCAACTCATCAACAAGTCACTGTTTTAGTCCTCTGTGTAACTGCAAGAAAAGCAGTTTTGGATATATGAAAAAATCCTTTATAATATGATCTTGTAAAGAAGACTGTATCATAGTAATATGCAACAATGGCTGAAGACCATACAGTTCTGATCACCACTCAAAATAATGCAGTCTATATAACCTAACAAATGTTAACCCCTTTTACAGTTGCTGGAGGCTGTAAAGAAGGTACTGCAAAAACACATTACTAAAAAGTAATATGTTTAGACTATTAAAATGCAATCTGTTTAGACTATGTTACACAGCTGAGGTATATTAATGAAATTTTTAGTGTAATGAAGAAAGCAATTAAATTCAATACAAATACTGCAGCAGCATTTGTTAAACAGCCCACAAGTCATACAAAAATTCTTGCAGCACACATGTATCTTAATTCTTGACCTCTCTACAACTTCTCTGTCATCAAGAATTATTATCCTCTCTGATATCACTCAGTACAAGTTTAACCAATTTGACTGCAACATATAGCTCCAAGATCAACAGAGCTGGATCATGGTCAAATGGGGTCTATATTAGAATATCGAAAGATGTAAACACCAAATGTTTAAATGTGAACTGTATTCAGCGAAAGCTGAAAACAACGAACATACAGAACAGCAAATTTTTTCCTAGGGAAAAAAATTGCTGTTCCAAAACACATGCACACAACACAAGCACACCAAACAAAGAGCAATCCACACACATACACCTAAAATCTTGCACCTAACCCTACACTAAACTATAACACACCACTAACTATCCACTTACTTTAACCCAAACCCTAACCCTAAGGTCCTTCACTATCGCACACTCACCTCACCCGCGCCCTAACCCTAACTCACCTAACCCACCCTAACCCTCACATCCATACAATCGCACACATACCTAACCCACGCCCTAACCCTAACTCACCTAACCCACCCTAACCCTCACGTCCACATAATCGCACACATACCTAACCCACACCCTAACCCTAACTAACCTAACCCACACTCAATCGCACACTTACCAGAACCCAACCCATAACTTTTCACCTCAGTGCTGAAAATACTGAAGCAACAGAAATGGACAACCGAATTCTTTCCCTAGGAAAAAGTTTGGTTTTCTGTTGCTTCGATATTTTTAGCTTTCGCTGAATACAGTTCAACATTTAAACATTCAGTGTTTACATCTTTCGATATTCTAATATAGACCCTGTCAAATGGGATCCTATGCAGGGTAATGATTCAGGTCCCTGCCAGCCATGTGAATAACCCAGTGCTTGTCTTTCTCTCCCCATTTGCCCTAAACACTGTTCAAATATGACAGCTTACATACTATTTTATTCTTTACTTTTACAATTATCACAGAGATTTAGTTTACATTTAAAAGTTTTACTTCAAATTTTACAGAAGAAATACTGATAGCCATTTTCTAAACAATACATAGTGCTCTTACATAGAAACCAGACTAAGCATGAGAAACAGTAAACTTCTCTTTCCTAGAAACTCAGATTTAATGAACATGCATCTAGCAACCTATTACACCACAACAGAAATGCTGGGATTCATGCTCAAAAAGCATATAGTGAAGTACTAATTAGTGGCCATGTAAAGGGCGTAGGAATTCAAAAGACAAATATGCAATGCATTTGCTAACAGCCTGGGACAGCCCAGTGGACATAGGGGTCCCATTTCATGAGCAGCTAGGTATACTGTTTGGTGAATTAATTTGGTGAGAGTCACTAAGAAGACAAATAAAGGCTAAGGCAATCCACTTTTGTACAAAAGGAAGAACCTCTTTAATAGCTCCTTACTTATCTGCATTAAGTGCTAGACAAACTGCTGTATACAAACACAGTGCATTTCACACCTGTGCACCTGAAAAAACAAGTTAAATTAAAAATGTATTCATAGCTAAAATGTTAACATTAAACTCATAGACTTAATGTGGTTCAGTTTCATTATCATCTTCCCTTTTCCCTATTTTCTACATGGGGTCAGGATGCCGCATCAAATGTTGCCATCTCTCTCTCAGTGCCACTCTCCTGCCTGCTTTGACAGTCATGTCTGACTGTCACAGTTCTTCTCTCATGCAGTCTGTCCATATCTTCCTCTGGGTATCCTCATTTTAATTTACCTTTTTCCTGTCCCTCCCAAATCTTATTCACCTGCTTGTCTTCTGCTTTCTTGCATGTGTCTGAATTACTGTAATCTGTTCTGTTTGACCTTTAGTAGAATTGAATCTACTTGTGCTTCTGCTCTGAAGTCCTCATTCCTTCATCTGTACCACAGTGTGCATCCTACCACCAATCTCAAGCACTTCATCACCTCTAACTTCCTCAGCTGTTGTGTCTTCACTGTCCAGGTCTCTGTACCGTATAGTAGTACAGGTTGCAACTCTGTTTTGTACACCTTACATTTCAGCTTCTTTGCCATCCTTCTTTCACACACTACCCCCTGACATTGTGCCAGTTGGCTGCAGCCACTCTTATTCTAGCTTTAACTAGCCATTCAGATGAACCGATAAAACTGCAAAAATCAGAGGCGGACATGAATAAAAATCTGGCTGGATATGAGTTTCTCAAGAAGAACTGTTTAAAAAATAGTAGAGTCAGAAGACAGAACACACAGAGAAAATGTGATATTTTCTGCTGTAGCAAAGAAACTGGAAGGAACAGACTGTATTAATTTTATGAAAGCACGAATAAGTATGTGAGCTGGTGTTTCATAGCAGAATGTGTTAATTGAAAGGGCACATCGAGTGTATGCTCCAAACCAGGCCATGAGAAAGCAGCCAAGACCTATATTAGTAAAGATTAAATTATACCATCAAAAAGAGTTGATCCTGGCAAAATTGCAGCAGAAGTGCAAAGTATTAAAAACTTGAGACAGCAGAGTGTCTGAAGAAAATGATTATTCACTGTACAACAGCCAGAGAAGAAGCAAATTTATCCTAGTAATCAGGGAGTGTTGGGAGGTAAGATTCAAGCTGCTGTATCCAGTTGTCTTCAAAGTGTTTTTTTCTGGAGGATCAGTCATTTTTAAAGTTTATCCAACAAAAATTAAGTCAGCAAGCAGAGAGGGACTCTGCTTCTCATTCTTCTGATGGTAAGATTCTTATACAAACTTTGTCAGTGAAACCATTTCCAATGTTCAAAAGAAAAATGCTTGAGCAAGACAGAAAAAAGCATAGGAGTTGACTAGAAGAATCAGCAGTAACTTGGACTTGAACCAGTGTCTTGTGTTGGGAGGAGGAAATCAACAGGAAGAAGACCAGCAACTCTGAAATCAGTGAATAAATAAAATAATATAAAGCATATAATCACATTTGAGAAATATGGTTTTGCAAGAAAAAGAGACTTAAAAACCCTGGACTTTTGTTGACTTTGTTAAACTTGTGGGTGGGCTGAAAAGCATATACCCCACATTAAATTATTAATGTTAAGCAGGACAGTAAAAGTCAGAAAGGTAACTGTAAGTAAAACAATTTTTGTTTTTATTAGTATTTGTTTAAAATATTTCATGATATAAACTGCATGTTACATACAATAAAACAGTTTTGGGTAGTGTGTAGTTAGGGGTGTTTAAAATGTAGGGGGAGTCTTTTCAGTGACTGTGGTATATGTTAAAGATATTAAACTAAACAACTACTTTTTACTTGTAATAAATACAGGTTTTATAGTATAATGAGAAAAAGTGTGGACAAAAGTAAGTTTAGTGTTTATATGCTGTGATCTTAGTCTGCTGGGGTGGGGAATAGCTGTAAAAGTGCACTGATTATATTACATGTAAAATTAGGATGTTTTTGTTTTACATGGGTGAATGTCTACATTACTACCTTTTGCTTAAAGTGTAAGTGGGTGTTTCTGTAAGCATATAGCCTTTAAAAATAAGACAAAATGATAAAAGCTACAAAAATGCTAAGCTTCTTATGACTGCAAAGATATTAGTTTGTTTTCCAATGGCAAATGTTCAGTGGAGTCAAATGTCTGCAGCTGAGGACAGCTGTGTATTCTTTTTGTGTGAAACTCACAAAGACTCATTCTTCATTACATTTCCATGGAGACAAGATGTCTGCAGATACAAGCAGTTAATCCTGAGACTCATGAGTATTCTATGCTGTGGGTAATGCAAAATGTAACGGTACAATTGCAAGCAGTTCACTGAAAAAATGAAGCTTGAAATTATGGGAAGTGAATAAGAGGTAACAACCTCCCTAGCAACCTTAGTACTTTAATGCATTTAATAGAACAGCGTACAATTTAGTTTTATTTAAAGATAACCAGTGTACTTTTCTTAAGGCTAAAAGTTAATATTTTCTGAAAGCATACAACCTGTTTTTTTTATCTAGGAGGGGAGAAGAGATAAGAAAAGAACACACAGCATTCAGTGTAAGTGGGGGCATAGGCTGTAGCATACACTTTAGCGTGGGTAACTTTAATGTTAGGTTAGATAATGCCTATAGGTGCAGCCATCAATTTGGGTCAATTGTTCTCTTCTGGAGTGTTAAATTTAATGTTTTGAAAATGTACATAGTTGTGTATGTTTGTTTCAAGTTAATAGAGGATGGTGGCATTTTGTATTTAGTATTTTGCTTGGGAGTTTTCATTAAAATCAAAAGTCTTGAAAAAAATTTGACATAGGTTCAAAGAAGAGACAAATGTATAAAAAGATCAGCTTGTCAAACATTACTATATGCATATAACCCAGAAACTGGAAATACACATTCAAAAAACTGTTATGTATAATAGGTGAGAACAACATATCTTTATCCTAATGGCTATGCTGTCCATATTATCCTGGAACATGAATGGCCTTACAGGTATAGATAAAAACTAAAGAGTATTAAATTATACTAAGAAATGAAGCATGCAAATAGTGCTGCAAGATACACATTTGGAAAGAAATTAGCATGTGAATCTGACAAAGAGAGGATTTTAGAATGGATATTCAGCAGAATATCAGGGACAGAGGAAAAGGGTAGTAATTGTTCTAATTGCTACAGGGGCTCCAATAGTGACAGATGAGAACAAAAGACAAAAATGGTAGATTTGTGGTAGTATGGGGGCTATTGGCAAAGGAGGAGGATTACAATGGCATGTATTTATATTCCATCTAAAATTGCTATTAAGCAGCTTAAGAACATTTTGGGGAAAATAATCAGCTTTGGGCAAAGAATATTATTTAGAGGGGGGAGTGGAATTTTTTTCTCAAATAACTTTTTATTTAATATTTTCTCACATAAAATACAAGTAGAGAGACAAACAAGATACAACTGTGGTACATTTGGATGTTACAGAATGTTTAACATGAGGAAGTTATTCAATAGATAATACACTGCTAAATAACATTCAAAATAGCTATGAATACAGTATTAGATAAACACAAGGAAATGGTTATGTTATATGTTAGTCATGGTAATATTGTTTTAACATTTCACTTGTACATTATAGTGACAAATGAGAGCAAATTTAGAAGTATAACGCCAACCTACACAAATATATCAGTCTACTCTACTAAACCTTATATACATATTTACAAAAAAGTGTCACCTTAGATAATGCTGTTACTACTCCCAACTATGGGATGTGTTTACTGTCTTTGTTTTATTAGCATTTGTCTTGCAATTTATGATAATATATCAATTAATGTTTTGCAGTAATTCTGATAATATGTTTGGTTCTACTGACTTTTTGTATAAAGCTTCTTAGCCAAGATATGTTTTTTGGCCATAGGTGTGAGTGAAATTTTATTTATAGTACTAAGGAAGTAGCAATGGGACCTAGAAGGGAAAAGATAAAAACAGAGGGTCTATTTCTGGAGAAATATATGAAAATATTTGGTATGGAAAATGTGAATTCAGTAGTAGGAACTCGGACATAATTTACATATTCCCCAAAGTACAATAACTAGACTACACTAGATAAAAATTATGTTTCACAGGAACATGTGTATTTAATTGAAAGCTTCAACATACATCCAATAACTATTTCTGATCATGAACCAACAAAAGCTAAGATAAAAATCTAGGGTAATGAAGTAAAAATAAGACACTGGTGCTTTCCCACCTACCCATTAAAAATGGAAGAATTTAAGGAATGGCTAGTGGAAATTATTCAACAGTTATTCAGGAAGATAGAAATATCTTCAGAATTTATAGCTCATGACTGGGATAAAATGAAAATGGAGTTTAAGAATAGGTATGAAATAAATGAGAAAGAGATATGGTTAAGAAGAAATATAAATTAATTAGAAGAGCTGACAAAGGTTAAAGTACTGCAGAATAGGGGGAATCTGACAAAACAGGGAACAAGCAAATGCAGAGTGCAAAAGAGAAAATAAGGGAGCATGTGAATAATATTCATGAGTTTAAAAAGATTGCAGTTAAGCAACTATTTTGATAACTCCAGAGCACAAAAACTTTTAGCACAATGACTTAGGTAACATAAGACTGAAAGGGTTGTCAGCAAACTTAGGGAATGTATAACAAGAAAAATAACCAGAAATCATGTAGAGGTTGTGGAGATATTCCATAAATTTATGAAAATGTGTATAAAGTGGAGAAATGTGGAAATCAAGAAAGAGTATAAATGGAAATATTTATGAAAATGTTAATTATACCAAAGTTAGAGGTAGGAGAGGCTCAACAACTATCAGTAAAATTGGAGGTGATGAGATTAAAAATAGTGATGTATAATAAATCTTCAGGAAAGTTTCTTGGAACAGATGGCATTCCATTCTTGGAAATTAGGAGGAAAGAAAGTGATAAAGATCTGGAATATTTTGTTTAGTGGTATTTTAAAAGGAGGGGAAGCACCAACATCTTGGAAGAAAGCTGTGGTGGCTGTGTTACCTAAAGATGGCAAAGACCCTTCAAACCCAGCTTCACCTATTTATTTATTTTACATTTGTTTACCAGGAAAGTCCAACTGGACAAGTCCATTTTCAGCAGAGGCCTGCGGAGAAAAGCTCTAAGACATACAGAGTATACAAAGCATTTCTAGAAATTACAAAACTTACAGAATTATTACACGATTAAAAGAAATGAATAATCAAAGATTGCAATTGGAAGGTCCCAAAACATACAGACATACAGACTGAACATATAGCTCTATATATAGTATTTACAGGATTTGATAATATATACAAATTTGGACTGGAAGATATTCTATGAGAACTGGTAGTGAAAGTATAGTAAGCGTTAGTAGAATTGTTAGGGACAGAAGTCAGTTAGTTAGGGAACCACATAGTGAGCTCAGGGTAATTATATATGGATAAAGTCAATTAGTCAGCTTGGTTTAGTACAAGTCAGTAGTTTAGCCAGAGTAATTAGAGTAATTAGATAGGGACAAAGTCAGTTAGTTGGCCTGTTTTAGTACAAGTCAGTTGTTTAGCCAGGTTCATTACATGGGCAAATCCATGAAGCAGATAGGTGGGCTTTAAGTAGTTTTTTTGACTGAGCTGAATTAGTGGTGGATTTAATGTTTAGAGGTAGGGCATACCAGGTTTTGGTGATAATACAAGAGTAGAGGGATTCTCCAGCATAGTTTTTGCTTTTCATTATTTTATTAGTGCCTTGTTGCTAGAGCTAAGAGTCTGATTATTAGAGTAGTGGGAGAGTAAGTTATTTAGGGCTGGTGTCTTTTCAGGCTGGTTAATTATTTGATGGGCCATGATAAGCTAATTGAATGTTAGTAGAGAGGGGAATTCAAGCCATGAGAGTTTTCTTAAAGAGTGGCAATGGTGGGATCTATATATGGCACCTATAGCAAACTTTGAGATTTTATTATAACAGGTTTCTAACTTACTTATATCTGATTTTCTTAGGTTGGTAAAGATAGGGGATGTTATAGTAATGTTGAAATAAGGTGGGTTTTGGCAATAATGGCTCTGGTATTGGTGGAAATATAGTGTTTGCTCCTGTAGAGGCAACCTATTTTTTGTGTGCTTTTTTATGGCTCGGGCTATATGAATATCAAATATCATGTTCTGGTCTATTGTAACTCCCACAGCTTTGTATTAGTAACTGGAGTTATGATAGTGTTATTGGCAGAAGTAATTTTGAAGAGAGGAGGGGTGTCTGGGGATCTTGTAGGGTGGAACAGGATGAGTTTAGTTTTCTTGGGGTTCAGTATTAGTTGTGCATTAGTTAGTCAAGATTCTATAGCTGTGAAAGACTGTTGAGTTATTTGTTCTAGTTGGTGGAGAGTAGGAGCTGCACATATTAGGGTTGACTTGTCTGCATACTGCATGAGTGTGGCATCTTTGGTGGCTGTATGGAGATTGTTGGAGAATATGATAAAGAGGAGTTGGCCGAGGATAGATCCTTATGGGACTCCCAGAGTAACAGGCAGAAGTGGAGAGAGGTTTTGCTGCTATTTTATTGCCTGTTGGCAGCTAGCCAGATAGACTTGAAATCAGGCTATTGCCAGCTAGGACATTTAAGAGTTTGGTATGGGATACTGTGTCAAATGCTTTTGAGAGATCAAGGAAAACTGAGGAGACTAGTTTACCTTCATTATGGAGCTGGTTCACAGAGTTGATGAAACTTACAAGGCTATAGTAGTGCTGTGATTAGGGTGGAATCCATGCTGTGAGGGAGTTAGGAGATTGGTTGTTAATAGATATTATAGAAGTTGTGAATGAATGCATTTTTTCAGGATTTTTGAAAGGGGAGATAGTATGGCTATGGGACGATAGTTAGACAGGTCAGTTAAGTTTCTGCCTTTGTGAAGGGGAATTATGTGGGCAATTTTCCAGAGTTTGGGTATTTTCTGTCTTGAGCTAGATCGGTTTATTAATATAGAGACTGGGAGTGAGATGGCATCAGCTACTATTTTCAGATATTCTGCAGGTAGGTTATCTGCAGCTAGAGTAGTTGGCTTGAGTTTTTTAAGATTTTTTTTTACAGTATCAGTAGTGACTGGTTGAAAGTTAAAGATGTTGAAGTTATGTAGTGGTGGGGGTAAAGGGGGGAATGGGAGAGGAATTAGTATTTAAAAGATCTAGAAAGGATTCGGCAAAGTATTTGTTAAACTGGATTGGAATATCATCCCTTGTATTGGATAATGTTGGGGGTGAGTGGTGATTTGACCTGGATGTTGTATTTTATTTAAGGCCGACCAAAACTTTTGGGGGTTATTCTGATGTTTTAATTGGATGTCTCAATAATTTTTTTTATCCTGCCTGATCTGTTTTTTGGCTGAGTGTCTGAGCTCTAGGTACTTTTGACAGTTTGAAGCGGTTTTCTCTTTGGACCATTTTTCCCAAGCTTTGTCCCTTGCTTTTAGTAGTGATCTGGTTGACATAGTTAGCCAGCAAGTATAGATAGGTTTAATCCATATGGTCCTGGCAGGGGAGAGTTTATTTAGGGTACTGATGAAGGTGGTGTTAAAGTATTCTATTGTGTCATCTAATGGAAGATAGTTAACTATGTTCCATTTGTAATTCTTAAGTATGGCTGTGAACTCTTGGGCATTAAAGTTTTTGGTATTTTGAATTTGATGGTATTTTGGGGTTTCTGCAGGGTTTAGTAGTTGTCTGAGAGGAAAAGTAGGGAGGTAATCACTAAGACTGTCAGGGTTTCGATTTTAAACCTCAGTTATAAAGTGTTTATGCCTATACTAGCTAAAAGAATGGCAAATGTGTTGCCAACATTGATAGACATAGATCCGTGTGGTTTTGTGGAGAACAGGCAAACATTTGACAACATTAACAATCCACAGGGAAACAAAATGTAAGAAAAACCTGTATTGTCGGTAGGTCTTGATGCAGAGAAAGCATTTGACAGCGTTGGCTAGGGATTTATAAGTAGGGCATTGGAAACATTTGCATTCCCTGATACAATAATAAGGTTAATTAGAAGGATATGTCAAGGATTGGAGGCAAGAATTATAGAGGAAGGTTTCTCTCAGATAAGCTGTGTTTGAACAGAGGAACCAGGCAAGGGTGCCCTCTTTCCTGTTTGTTATTTGCTTTGCATTTAGAGTTTTGCTAAAGAATAAATAAGGGACTCAGAAATACAAAGATATAATTGGTATGGTAGTCAAGAAAAGTTGGCTTTATTTGCAGATGATATTATTCTGTACCTGATAAATCCAGAAATGGACATCTCAGTGTTGTGGAACATTGTGAGACAGTTTCAAGTCTTTTTGGATATAATATTAATGGTGATAAAAAAGGCTATAGCCATAAATTATGTACCCACACACACATTGGTTTAGCAATACACATATTTATGTGGACATGATAAGATGAAGTATTTAGGAGTATGGCTTAAAAAGGCTTCTGTTATGGCAGCTAAAGATATGTGGGAATTACTAAACAAAAGATAATACAAAAATTGAGAAACTCGAAACATGTGTTTATCGATATGGATAGTAAGATACAAGTAGTGAAAATATTTTAGTTCCTTTTGTCTTGTATATGGGTCAGGCATACTTTTATCAACCCAAGGAAAAGTTGTGGCAATAATTAATAAAGAATTGAAGGAATTTATCTGGGAGAGAAAGAGGGCAAGAGTTAAGTGGGATAAGTTGATCCTTCTAATAGAACACGGTGGCTTAGTTTACCTAATTGAAGGGATATTTTAGACCTGGATAGTTAAGGGTCATATACATAACACAAGCAGAATGTTATAATTCAAAGTGGAAAGGGATGATGATGAAGCAAGGAGGAAGTTCAAGAAATAGAGAGAGAGAGAGAGAGAGAGACAGTGGGATTTTGGATGCAGATCCTTAAGAAGAAGAATAACAATCATGCTGAATATTATATTCATAAAACAGCAGAAAGTATTCCAAGAACTAAGCCAATACAAGAATGAAGGAAGGAGATTTTGCCAACAGTGATGACTGCAAGTAGGCGTATAGAAAATAGGCAAGAGGGGGCTTGAATTTACTGTAGATACCTGGCAAAGGAACCAAGATATTGTGAGCAAATAAATCAAGCAGGAAAATAGAGTGTGATGAGCCCAAGAAGACATTTGGATTGCAAGCTAGACATTGTCTTCCCTACTAGGGCTTGATCTCAGAGTACAGGCAAAGAGAGAGAAAGAAAGAGAAAAGATAAGTGAAAAAAGACAAAGAGATAGGGAACTTTAAATGAAAGGCCTGCTCAGGTAGAGTTTTTAGTTAAATGTAGAACAGAAACAGATAATTAGTAGGGCATTTAAAATATTGCATGATAACTATAAGAATCAACCAAAGAAGCCTCAAAAAAGATTAGGAAGAGTGACTGGAAAAGCAATTTCCAAGAAAACAATGGGAAGACATATGCATGGCTCCTAAGTATGCAACCAAGTCCAGAATGTTTACAATCTTTGCTTGGAAGTGTTTGCATAAAAATTTTTAAACTGCAAGCAGACTTAAAAAACATTTCCTCAGGTAGATAGCAAATGTTGGGGGTGTATGAATAAAAGAAAACCACTGAGTACTCAGGAGAAGAAATAAATAACACACTGTTTTAGCATACCACTGCTTTAATCTCCACTTTCATCCCAGGTGGACTTCATCAGAACAAAGAGTAACAAATCCACTTGTTAATTTATATCAACTCTAAATTAACATTCATTAAAATCAATTGCTTTAATAAACAGTCTAAAACATAAATGTTAAAAACATAAATGCTAATTGCCAAAGTTTTTCTTTTTGCTCTACCTTATTCCTAAAATCCCCACCCTCTTTCTGTCCATGAAAACTTGGTCAACAACTGAAAATATAGACTTTTTATATTTAGAGCATTCCATCAAAAGTCTATATAGAGCATTTTTCTCATTATTACTTTTTATGGCATATAAATGCTCCTTGATTCTAACTTGTAAACATCAGGTGGGAATACCAACATAATAAACATTGCACCCTGCCCGTGTACTGATATAAATGACCTCTTTAGACTTGCAATTAAAAACACCAGGAATCTGAATAGTGTATCCAAGATTTTCTAAGTTTCAATAGAGTCCCTCTAATATAAACCTGCATATTGAACAACCCCACACTTGTATATCCCTTTGTTTTTTGCTGATAAGTGTCCCATAGTCATGATTTTAGTATTGTCTTGTTGTAAAATCCTTTTAAAATTATATGAATTTTTAAAAACAAATTTGGACAGGTACCAATACACTTAACCAAATCTAAGTTACCTTCCAGTACCTTCCAATTATTTTTTAATTTTTGCACAAATGTTATTACTATCTACTGTCATATCAGTGGTACACACTGCCATATTTTTATCCAATGGTTTTTCTCTAATAGGTTTCTGAAAAGATTCTAACAAAATAGGGGAAAACAAGTTTTCCTTTTCATTCTAATTTACTCAGCAGTTTTATTAAACATATCAACATCATATCTTCTATGCTTAAATAAATTAATAATAAACTAAATTCTTCTTCAAACATTTCATCCTCAGATGTCATCCTAGAGGTTCTAATAAACTGACCTCTTGGAATATTATTAATATACCTTTGATGGTTATTCTGATAGTTCAAATAATTGTTACTAAAAGTACTCTTTCTATGAACTTTACTAACAAGTTTGTTATATAATTAATCCCATTTCAAATGTATATCTAAATATCTAAAAAGGAAACTTATAACCACACTCCCCCAAAGTAAATTTCAAAAATTCTGATATAACATTCAAAGATTCAATCAAATATATGGCATCTTTTTCAGTCCCTTCAGTGATCAATAATATGTAAAAATATGTCAAGCTCCCACCAGCTAAGAACTAAATTGACAAAGGCTGGGCCAACTGCAGACCCCATGGCTACCCCTTTAACTTGTTTGTAAATACAATTATTGAACAAAAAGTAATTGTTACTTAATACAATTTCTAACAAACTACAATAAAAATTAATACTATGACCTTTAAGAACACTAAAATGACTTAATAAATTCCTGATGTATTCAACACCCAAATCCTGTGGAATGCATGTAAAAAGCAAACAAATATCTATAGTCACACATACATTTTTAGTAATGTTGAATTCATAAATGTTTAAGAACTCTCAGATTTTTATCTAAAAAATCCTATGAGTCCCTTATATAAGAGTTCACTTTCTGTACTAATAGAATAAAAATATAATCTAACATCAAAGAAATATCATCAGAAACATAATGCGGAAAAGACACAATAGGCCAGAAAGGTGGGTTTATGGGATATTTATGGATATTTGGTATGCCAAAAAGAACACCTAACATTGGTTTCTATTAATAAAAATTCAAATCTCGATCAATGGTACAATCCAGTAGGCATTCATATAAAAATAATGTTTTAAAAAATGTTGGAGGTGTGATGGAGAAGAAAGAGGTAAATGGGAACATATGTTTGCTAGTGTAATGTGTTGACAGATTTAAAAAATCCCTACATAATACTCTGTCAGAAGTATTGAGTGGGTCAATGGCTGAAAGTAAGGAAACGATTCTTTTAAGCTGGGTTCTGGATCTGAATTATCTAGACTAGTAAAGCCTTATTAAGTTTAATTCTGTTGGCTCTCAAAAAACAAATACTAGAAAATTTAAAAGAAAGTCTACACCAATTATTTTGAGCTATTAAATATTATAAAAGAGTTAAAGTCAAAGTCAAATTAACTTATAAGCAAGTTCAATGTGGTAAAAACGAGTTCAATGTGGTAAAAATGGAGTCAAAGCAGGAATGTCCCAATAAAATCCACGTTTATTCTCAATAAAACCAATAAAACAGAATAAGCGCGCTTTCGCTAGTATAGCTTCTTCAGATCCTTATAAAACCACTATTATAACTCCAGGTTGGTGGCAAAGCACGAAGCATCAGAGACTATCCATGTGCAACTAACAATGGGTAAAACTGCCTTCCAGTTTATAGCCTGCTACAGACCACCCTCCCAAACCCAGGAACCCCACTCGGCCTTCCTGAGAACACTGGAAAATATGAAGGTCTCTCCAAACACCATTATATTGGGCGACTTCAACTACCCAAACATAGACTTGGAGCATTACTCTAGCTCCAACACCCTAGCCCAAAGGTTCCTAGAATTTATAAACTCAAATGCTATGGAACAACTTGTTACCACTCCCACAAGAGGGGAAAACATACTGGACCTGATCATCACCAACATGGGGACTCTATGCTCCAGACCAGAAGTGTATCCCTCACTGGTAAGATCAGACCATAAACTAATCTCACTGGATATTCACATCCCGACCCCACCCCTGCCCAGAAAACCACAGTGAAAAACTTCTCTAAAGCAAATTTTACACTCCTCAAAACTGAGGTGGAATCCTTCAAAGCCCCGGCCTGTGGAAAATACGCCCAGACCGCAGGATCCTTTATAAACGCATTCTATGAACACCTTCAGGAATGCATGGATCATGCAATCCCAAATAAAACCAAGACCCAATCCTCCAAAGGCAGACGTCCTGTCTGGTGGACCCCAGCCATAAACAAACTATACAATAGAAGGAGGAAGCTACTAAATGATAAAGCAAAATCCCAAAAAGGGAAGGCATCACTGATCAGTATTAGC
The DNA here is from genome assembly GCF_019279795.1 of Protopterus annectens. Taxonomy (NCBI): domain Eukaryota; kingdom Metazoa; phylum Chordata; order Ceratodontiformes; family Protopteridae; genus Protopterus; species Protopterus annectens. The sequence goes on along the minus strand of NC_056726.1, from coordinate 1,858,655,722 downwards.
AAAAACTACGGGCACACATAAAATTGTCTAAGGCCAGCTTCGAGAGAAAAATTGCACAGGACACTAAGGATAATCACAAGGCTTTCTTTAGTTATGTTAGGAACCTGGGTGGTAATTCCCAGATATGCTCAGAATTAGTCCAAAATGACAAAAAATACACCGAACCCACAGACATTGCCAACATCCTAGCTGACAGGTTCAGCGCAAACTTCTCCCTCCCCCCCAAAAGGGCAAATATCTATCCCAGCAGAGTGCTGCCCCTGACATCTCAGATGCTCAGGTAAGAGCCGCCCTCTCCAAAGCAAAAACACAGCATCAATGGGACCAGATGGTGTACCGGGCTGCGTCCTACATGAAGTCAAAGAAGAGCTAAACCCAAACATAAAACTACTGTTCAATCTCAGCCTTACTACAGGATATGTGCCCAAAGAGTGGCGTACAGCAACAGTGGTCCCTCTCCATAAAGGTGGTGCCTCAATGGATCCTGGAAACTATCGCCCCATAAGCCTGACTAGCTTGGTCTGCAAAGCTATGGAAAGGATCATTATGGACCTCATAAATAAAGATATTGGGGACCTACAAACACTGGATCCTACCCAGTTCGGCTTTGTTAAGGGCAGATCCTGCCTCTTAAACCTGGTTGATTTCTTTGAAACAGTCACCAAGGCCATTGACGAGGGGAAGGTGGTCCACACAGCCTACCTGGACCTCGCAAAAGCCTTCGATACAATACCCCACTCGGGCATTATAGATAAGCTCACCAGCTTAAATATAAACCCCTATGTCACTAGATGGATTGCAAACTGGCTCAAGGACAGAACCCACATGGTTAGAATTGCTGGAGCCATGTCAGACTCCAAACCAGTTACAAGTGGTGTCCCACAAGGCTCAGTCCTGGGACCTCTCTTGTTCGGTATATATTTCTCGGAGGTACAGGCCAACATGGAAGGACTGTGGCTGACCAAGTTCACAGATGACTGCAAACTGGGTGCCATAATTGACTCTCCAGCCGACACAAGCATCCTCCAAAAGGGCCTCATAGAAACAGACAACTGGTGCCAGTGCCATGGCCTCAAGCTAAATGCCAAAAAGTGTATAGTCATCCCCTTTGGCAAAAACAAAGTGCCCACAAATTACCACATAGGTGGAAATCCATTAAATACAGAAGAAGTAATTAGGGACCTGGGGACCCAAGTTGATAGCAATCTCTCATTTGACAACCACGTGGCCAAAGTGGTTAGAAAAACATTTTATATAGCCCACCTAATCATGAAGGGATTCACATCTAGATCAGGGGAGGTCATCGTGCCTCTTTACTCATCCCTCATCAGGCCCATAATTGAGTACAATGCCCCTTTTGGGATGTACCTTACCAGACACCTGCAGCAACTGGAAAGACCCCAAAAGTACCTCACCAAGAGGATCAAAGGGCTCAAACAGATGCCATATGCTGCCCGGTTAAAGAAACTCCAGCTCTACTCAGTGGCATACCGCCTGTTCAGAGGCGATCTGTGCCTGACGTATAAAGCCATGTCCAACCCGGAATTAATGGACATGCTGCACCTCAGAAAATCCAAATCCCATCAAGCTACGCCCTCGAGAGACTTGAACCTCAGCACTGAAATAAATAGGACATGCTGGAGGGACAGATTCATAACCCAGAGGCTCCCTTCACTCTGGAATAAAATCCCAGTCCAGGTTAGGCAGAGTCCCTCATTGACTCTCTTCAAGAGGAATCTTGATGAGTGGATGGGAGATCGTAGGTTTACCCCGGGTATCACTTCTGTGTCACTGTTAGATAGAGGCACAGTATACTAACCTCGAAAAAGGGAATAGCAAAATAAATTTAAAATGGGTGGCGAAAGCCAAACACATTCTAGCTAGGCTTATAAATGCCCTAGGGCAGATAGCCTAGTATGAACCTATGAACCTATATATAGCTGGATTCAAAAATGTTTTACCCAATCAAACTTCAAGGTCAATTAAATAAATCCTTAAAGAAACATCTCATATTAATGACTTACTACTGCATACTACTACAAGGTAAAAGTGCTTGTGTTAATAAAAGTGCTTGTGTTAATAAAACTACTGACATAACAACCTATATCTACAATATGTATATAAACTAAAATATATATTTATACAGTATATAAAAAAACATACATATGCAACTATGTGCACATACACATTTTATAGTCATTTAATGTTACAACGTTTTTTCAATATGGGTTTTATGGATGCTCTTTCGTTAAGCCCCTTACCTCTATCAGCCCTTAACGTTATAATCCATGCATTCTCTCTGGATTCAGTATGGTTCCTGATGTCTCCTCTATGTACACTGGGGACTATAACTTCAAGGGCTCGAAAGAGGAAGGTGTGACTTACATCTTTCTGTTTAACATGTTTAGCTAATGCATTATTATCTAGTTGTTTCTTAATATGGTATACATGTTCGCGTATTCTATCTCTGAAAATCCTATTTGTCTTTCCAACATAGAAAGAGGTACATTGCTGGCACACAGCTAAATAAATCACATTAAACATCATACAATCTGCTTTGGCTGAAGTTCTAAAATTTCTGCCTAAGTCTGGGTGGAAAAAAGTATCCCTAGTGTCTATATACTGACAGAAATTACAGTGTCCACATGGCTTAGTGTGTAAATCATCATCATTTACTTCCTTATTCTTAGGGTGACAGAGAATTCTCTTCAGATTCTTCCTATTACGATATAGGAAATAGGGTCTTTCACCTACTACCTCTCTTATGTCTTCATCTGTCTGTAATATTGACCAATTCTTAGAAATTATATTACTCAGTTCTACTCTATCACTGGTGTAAAAAGTAGAGATCTTAACTATAGATGGTTTATTATATAGAGTTTCCCTGTGTGTGTCTGTACTCGGACCAAAATATGGTGCAGCTATACCTTCCCTGTGTCTAGTTGCTACTGCCAGTTGCTCATCTATCTCTCCTTCTTTATAGCCTCTATCTATCAATTTCTGCCTTAAACTGGCAAGCTCATTTGTAAATCCTACTTCTGTTGGATTCAGCCTAGAGGCTCTCATTCCTTGACCCCTGATAATATTTCTGAACACAAAACTGGGATGCATACTTGATCTTATTAGTAAACTATTCCGATAGCAGGGCTTACGATATACTCCAGTATTAAAGGAACCATCAGATAATCTTTCAATATACAAATCCAAGTAGTCTATTCTAAACCTGGAGCTCTGAATAGTAAATTTAAGATAATCAGTAAGATCATTTATTTTCCTATAGAATACATCTAATTCCTTTTCATTGCCATGCCACAGAATAAAAAGGTCATCTACAAACCTTCGATAGAACATAACATGTTCTCTAAATCCATCTGTCCTAAATAAAGTAGTCTCTTCCCAATAAGCTAAGAATATATTAGCATATGTGTTGGCACATGGGGTGCCCATTGCCACCCCATCTTGTTGCCTATAGATAGTGTCCTGGAATATAAAGAGGTTGTTCTCCAATATCAGCTCAAGGAAGTATGCTATTAGATCTATTTGCACTGTAGTAAAATCACTGTAATTCTTCAAATATTCAGTGATATATTCTATCCCTAGACTATTCGGAATAATTGTAAACAAAGACTGTATATCAAGCGTGACCAGTATTGTATTTTCTATATTTGTGGCCTTATTTAAACAGTCATATAGTTGGAGCAAAAATGATTTAGTATCTTTTAGAACATGTACACTTTTTTCCAGTAGAGGCCTCAAGTGTTTTTCCACATATACTGAGAGATGTTCTGTTATCCATCCACCTCCAGAGACTATAGGTCTCATAGGTGGGTCATTCAAATCCTTGTGGATTTTAGGAAGGCCGTGAATTTGCGGTATAAGGGGCTCCCTAATTGTAAGGTATTCATAGACTTCTTTCATTGTCAATCCACTGTGATAAATATCCGTCAAACTACTTGCAACATACAGAATGACGGAATCTACTTCTTGTTTAGATATAATCTTATAGAATTTATCATTCAAAAGTATTTCTAAAGAGATGATGTATTTATCCATGTCCATAACAACTATCCTGCCTCCTTTGTCAGCTGGTCTTATTGTAATTGATTGCTGTGACTGTAACCGCTTAAGACATTGTCTTTCACTTTTACTAAGATTGTCAGTCCCATATCGTCTATTATGTATTGGCCTATTTTCATAGTACCTGAATAACTCATCTTCCGTTAATTTCAAATATGCATCTATCAGTGGATGATTTATAGGAACATAATTGCTTAAGTTTTTAAACCTAAAATGCTGTACATTCTCTCCAGGTGTTTTATATGTCAGTTTTAGCATAACATTCCTGCAAAAAATTTTTAAATCAGTAATAATATCTGTAAGATTACTTTGACTCTTAGGTATAAAATTGAGTCCTTTGTTTAACAGGCTTATTTCAGCATCTGATAATTCATATGAAGAGATATTACAGACTAGTGATTGCTGTCTTTGCCCCACATTTTCTTCAGGGTCTGGTGTGGGATAAACTCTCCTGAGAGCTTCCTTTTTTGCCGGCCTCGGCTCATTGAGCGTGACCGTCGCGGACCCCTGTCCATGCGCATTGGTAAAGGAAAAGAAAAGCCATCACTTATATCTAAGGTTCCTTCTATGGATCTATTATTAACTGGTTTTGGTCTCACTACACTTTCCACAACGCTTTCAACAGGTCTATTCTTAAAAATCTGTACGTCAGGGTATAAGTTATTTACTGCCTTAGCTTGGCACCCATTAATGTTATTATCAGAAATTGCTACACTTGAAACATCTGGTATATCTAGTTCATGTATCACATTGTCTACTACAGCCATTGGCACTTGTTCAACCACATTCGTAACTACTAAACTATTATCTGTCATTGCTGTACCAGTGTTTGCCACATTGACATTATTAACTGTGTTCATTTCATTAATGTCTCTATATATAGCATTACGATGTTTAAAAGAATTCATTGCATTGACTCCATTCGCTTCCATAGTATCATGCCCATGGCTATAATGTTTGGAAGAATTCATTGTATTAACAGTATGTGATTCAATAGTATCATGACCATGTCTGGGCCACATGAATATATGGCCCAATTTGAAATCGTTGGTATCTCGTAAAATCTTATTCTTTTTCTGATTTAGCAGTTTATGCTCAAGGGCAGCCACACCATCGAGCAGGCTCTCGAATAGTGGCTGTATCACAGCTTGTGTATAATTGTCAAAAATAAATTGCTTCTTAGTTTTAATGTTATCAGTTAATCGCGCCTCTTCAGGCCTGAAAAAGTCAATTAAAAGTTCTAAGTACTTGTGGCTCACCTCCAAATTGATTTTCTGCCAGCGGGTGTGTAGCACTGGATAATACGTGCCTTGACTAGGCTTGTTGAACACACGCAGTCCCCTTGGTACAATTTTCCTATTGAGGCAATACTGAAGGTGCAGCCTCTGTGTCTGCAACCGTTTGAGTTGTACAAAATCCTTTTCCAGTTCATCGAACGCCTTCTGCATCTTCTCTAAATCTATTGGCGCACCACTGATGTTGTCAGAGGTGGAGGGCAGATCAAACTGCCAGGAAACACTTTGGTACAATCTAGATATTGAATAAACCTTCGTTGCAAGGTATCTGCCATTCTGTCCCTTTTTTCGGGGTTATAGTCTAGTTCTATACTTGTAGCCTGTTGCATATTCCCACTCCAGATGGCCGCAGTAAAAAATATGAATATAATGAATAAAGTCAGCAAAATAACCGCTAACCAAACTGGTAGATGCTCCGTTATTTACGTAAATGGAGTAAAAGCAAGTTCAATGTGGTAAAAACGGAGTCAAAGCAGGAATGTCCCAATAAAATCCACGTTTATTCTCAATATAACCAATAAAACAGGATAAGCACGTTTTTGCTAGTATAGCTTCTTCAGATCCTTATAAAACCACTATTATAACATACATATATATATAGCTGGATTCAAAAATGTTTTACCCAATCAAACTTCATGGTCAATTAAATAAATCCTTAAAGAAACATCTCATATTAATGGCTTACTACTGCATACTACTACAAGGTAAAAGTGCTACATAATACTCCGTCAAAAATATTGGGTGGGTCAATGGCTGAAAGTAAGGAAACGATTCTTTTAAGCTGGGTTCTGGATCTGAATTATCTAGACTAGTAAAGCCTTATTAAGTTTAATTCTGTTGGCTCTCAAAAACAAATACTAGAAAATTTAAAAGAAAGTCTACACCAATTATTTTGAGCTATTAAATATTATAAAAGAGTTAAAGTCAAAGTCAAATTAACTTATATTGTCAATCAGATATACACAGCAGTGTAAGATGAATGAAATTACATTGCTTTGTTCCCATTGCAAGACATAACACTGAACACATAGTTTGATTGACAGTAAGACTAATGCACATACAGTAATACTTAAAATATTAACAACACAATATACATTACCACAATTGGACAGGAAGACATAAGACAATATTATGCTACTAGGTATTGCAAAGACTATGACTTCACATTGTGATTGTTTAGATATTGCACTTTATCAGCTGTAGTATGATGTATTCCGATGTTCATATTGCACATGTGTGGGGTGGTGACTCACCCCTGACTATTGCACATTCAGGAAGTAATAGCATAAGAAATTAGGCTAACTGTACCAGTTGCTGAAGCAATTTGCTGGAGTGATTACTATAAATGATACTTCACAGGAAGTGGCATATTGATCAGATTATTTGCTGTCATGCCTGGCATTCAAGTTCAGCAGCCTTATGGATAGGGGGAAGAAGGTCCTGTTCATTCTAAATGTTTTGCACTGTAAGATGCGATACCACCTGCCTGAGGAAAGGTGGAAGTACATGCCATGAGTAGGGTGAGTCGGATCATTGATTAGCTTCCTAGCCCTTCTCACACACCAAGTCCTGTGCAATGTCCATGGATGGGAACAAGAAACCAATGACTTTTTCTGCTGTCCTCACTACACTCAGGAGATCCTTGCAGTTAGGTGCTTTACAGTTACCATACTAAACTATGATGTTATTTGAGAGTATGCTCTCAATGGTCTCCCTGTAGAAGGCTTTGAGGATGGACTGAGACAGGTTTGCCTTCCTCCGTTTTTGTATGAAGTGCAGACATTGTTGTGCCTTCTTCACTGTGTGGCTAATATGAGTTGACCAGGATAGGTCTTTTGAGATGTGCACCCCCAGGAACTTGGTGTTTTTGACTCTTTCCAATGCCACCCCCTTAATTTCCAGAGCTTGATGCATCTCCTGAGTCTTCCTGAAGTCCACTATTAATTCTTTGCTCTTGCTTACATTTAAGGCCAGATTGTTGCTGTCGCACCAACCTATCAGATGCTCCACTTCATCCCTGTAGGCTGTTTCCTCACCATTTCTGACAAGACCTACTACAGTGGTATCATCCGCAAACTTGATGATTTTGTTGGATTTATGTTTGGTCATGCAGTCGTGTGTCAACAAGGTGAACAGCAGAGGACTCAGGATGCAGCCATGAGGGACACCCATGCTCAATGTAATACTTTTTGAACTATTTTCCACACATAATTTTGGGGTCTGTTGATGAGAAACTCCAATATCCAGTTACATAGGGGGGTGTTGATGCCCAGCTGGATCAGCTTCAATATCAGATTCTGAGGGGTGATAATGTTGAAGGTGGAACTAAAATCAATGGACAACATTCTCACATAGCAATTCTTGTTCTCTAGATGTGCCAAGGATTCATGAAGTGCTATAGCTGTTGCATCAGCCATGCAGCGGTTAGATCTATAAGCAAACTGTAATGTATCCAGTATTGCAGGTAGGCTTGAAGAGATATGGTTCTTGATCTACCGTTCAAAAGACTTCATTGCTGTTGATGTAAGAGCAACTGACCAGTAATCATTTAGGCTTGTCGGTTGGGATTTCTTAGGTAAGGGAATGATTGTCATATTTTTGAAGCAACTGGGTACAATAGCTAGTTGCAGGGATGTGTTGAATACATCTGTTAGTACAGTGGACAGTTGAGTAGCACAGTCTCTTAGAACCCTTCCCATAATGTTATCACAACCAGCTGCTTTTCTCAGGTTTACTCTCCTCAGGATCCTTGGAATATCAGATGTTCTTAAACATAGCACATCCTCACCCTGTTTGACAGGGAGCTTTTTTGGCACAGTGTTGTTGTCCATATCAAATCTGTTGAAGTAGGTGTTTAGTTTGATCAGAAATTCTGTGTTGTCATCACATGGGGAGGATGCAGGCCTGTAGTCAGTTATGGCTTGAATGCCTTGCCAGAGATGTCTGGAGTCCCTTTGGTCAGAGAAGTGTCCCTGAATTTTACATCCATAGGTCCTCTTAGCCTCCTTTATACCTCTACTTAGATTTGCTGTGGTCTCTCTTAGGGCATCCTTGTCTTTTGATTTAAATGCAGCATATTGTGCCTTTAGAAGTTCATATCCTTCACCAGATAGCCAAGGTTTCTGATTAGCATGCATAGTGATATATTTGATGACTGTTACATCATCAACACATTTTGAAATATAGGCCATTACAGATTCCGTATACTCCTCCAGGTCAATATGGTGGTTCTTTACAGCTGCATCTCTAAACACTGACCAGTTCATACATTCAAAGCAGTCCTGTAGTGCCAAGACTGCTTCCTCAGGCTATATCCTTACATGTTTGGTTGTAGATTTGCCCCTTTTCAGCAGTGATGTATATGCAGAAAGCAGCATGATGACCAGACGGTCTGAGCTGCCCAGATGTGGATAAGGAACTGCTTTGTAGGCCAGTTTTACATTTGTGTACACCTTATACAGAGTGTTCTCCCTCTTGTTGCAAAGTTCACATGTTGATGGTAATGGGGTAATATGGATTTCAAGTCAGCTCGATTGAAATCACCTCCAATTATATGGGCAAACTCAAGGTTCTTATTCTGGAGGTAATTTACCGACAGATACAGAATGTTCAATGCCACACTGGTATTAGCACTAGGGGGATGTAAACAGCTGTTATGCTCAACCATTGAATTCCCAAGGCAAGTAGAAGGGTCTGCATTTTAGTGACATGAACTCAATGTTCTCTGTGTAGTGAGCGGTGATTATTTCACAGTTTATACACCAGCTTTTGTTGATATACACACAAACACCCCTACCATGAGATTTACCACAGAAAGACTGATTTCTGTCAGCACAAAATAATGACATCCCCTCCACATAAATTGTACTATAATTTATACTGGAGTTCAGCCAAGTTTCATTGAACACAAACTACTTCTCACCTTAGATTGCGTGGAAAGATCCAATCTTGAGTAGTTCACCTTGCTCTCCAGTGAGTGTACATTTGCCAGCAGCATGGAAGGAAGTACAGGCCTGTGTGGATTTCTTTTCAGTCTGGCCTTAATTCCTGCTCTAGAGCCTCTCTTTCTTGCTCTTTCACATCTTTTCCTTTTAATATGCTTCCCGTGTCCGATTGTCAACTGGTTAGACAGGTTAAAAAAACAGGATAAAAGAACTGGAAGAGGGATCTTTAGAAAAGGGAAGGAAAAAACTGAAAAGGAGTAAATGGAAACTGTGGGCCAATACATGCATAATAATGTTCAGGAGGAGGAGGAGTGAGGTTTAAGGGAAGGTAGGAATTCCGCATGTTTTATAGTGTTGGACTGATGATAGTAGCAAAGAAAATATATGTGATGTGTGTTGCATTTAAATGGAAAAAATGTTAATATGGTTTGTTTTGATTTCTGTTAATGTATGTTTGCCTGTCTTAAGTGATAACAATAAATGTCTTTAAAAAACTTTTACACACACACATACACACATGCATATGCACGAGCACACGCACACACACACACACACACACACACACACACATATATTCTCTCTCTACTTTGGAGGGAAGGATGGTAATATTATGCAACAATACAACCTTCTGTCCTAGTCCTAAATAGTAAACTTCTACCAACTTAGATAACTTGACAAAAGCCAAATAATTATAAATTCAAGTGGCCGTGTGTGTTGAACCAGTTAGAGGTAGATGCCAGTAGTTTTTTTTTTTCACCAAGTGGCAATAAGGAAATAGATTACAAGAAAGAAAATTTTCTTTCTGAATCCAAATGTTCTCTTCATTATGTCTTTGCTTAAAAAATTACTGGCACCTAAGCTACACTGGCCGAATTTCTAGAAGACACCACAGGCATAGACATTAACTCAGAAAACAAACTCACACATCTGCACACTACAAGCTTCTGGGTAGCTCTTATCCTCACTGTGTTGTTCTTTCAGCTGCTTTGCTTATGCTTTCCTGCTCAGAAATTACAATTCTAAAAACAGGTGATAATGCTCACTCTCCCATGGTCTCTGCTGAAAGGGGTCTTCAACTCAGTCAGACCTTCCCAGTAAACAAATGTAAATATATATATATATATATATATATATATATATATATATATATATATATATTCCTATCAGTTGATCGAGTTTTCAGAAATTCTAAATTCATATGGTCGAGACCATGTGATCGAGTTTTTGAAAACTGGAAGCTTTTGAATGGAGATCACTACACAGCAAGGATCCAGAAATTTACCCTTTTCTTCACTGTAGTGTAATCTGGGAGTTGGTATATATAGTTTTCAGGGGGTGTGGGGGTGCAGCCCCTCACATTGGGGGTGCAGCTGACTTACCCACCTGCATAAATGTAAAAAAAAAGTAGTTTTTTTTTATGTTTGAGTTTTCGGAAACTCAGTCATATGTTCTCATCCATATGAATTTTGAGTTTTTGCAAACTCGATCATCTAACATAGACCACCTCAATCTGTAAATTTCACGGTCATTAGTATAGAGATAATATGCTACCTCTCTACAGATGAGATCTTCATAATGAACAAAAGTAGTAGAGGAAAGTTTGGTTTTGAAATTCAGGGGACATCATGCACTAAGCTATATACAGCCATATTGGATATTATGCATTCAGTGATTTCCTTGCATGACATATAACATTGTAAGGAATATTGATCAGTGTATTTGACAGGTTTAAATTGTGTAATGGTATAAGCTTTATTTTATTGTATGTGGTTGAGAGATGTGTTTATTAATCTATTTCCTCATCCTCTAGGGACATTTTCATTTTCAGGTAATAAGCAAGCTAATTATACACAGCCAATAATCTTGTGGCTTGGCCGTTGTACACCTAACACTCAGATGGCACAGCCATGTTGGAGACACCATTTTTAACAATTTAACAGTCTGTGTATTTGATGCACTCCCGATACTGAAATCTGAACTCCAAAAACCAATCTGTTACAATGTCAAAATCTCATGCATGAAACACATAAGTGTGAAAATTATACTATATGTATTTTAAGCAGGGGCAAGCCCCACTGCTCCCCCAATGTGGAAATCATTAATGAACAACTGTCCTGTAAGGGATAAAGTATAACACCTCTAAGACGGATGCTAGGGTGATGCATGCCACACTGTGAAAGTCTTGTGTTCCACTGTTGCCACCTTATATTATCTGTAATGCTAACAAACAAGAGTTTCTATGTAAAGAATCACATTTGGTATCATTACTAATGATTAGCTTATATTCAGGTATCAGGCATTTGGTCTTGTTAAAATGTCTGAGTTTTATTCTAAGGGATATCAAGTACTCTACACCTTCAGCAGGCACTCAGTAGTTATATGTGTTAGTTTCTTCTTCCTTCATCTATTGCAGTTCTCTCTGTTTGGGACCTTATGACACTGAGGTTAATTTGCTCCAGGTATTGCAAGCTGCACCATATAGTTAGATATGGGGATTTTGTTATTACAGCAAATGTACTGACTCCTGATTTTGTTCTGCATTATTTTTAAATTGTTTTCTTTTTTTTAATCTCTACACAGCATCTGTCATTCTTACTTGAAAGAGGTGACTTTTGCATAATGTCCACCTTGCACCTTACACTCTGCCAACATGTGGCTGCTGTTTTCTGACGGTATAGTTGGTAACATCTGGTTTACATACCTGTACTTAACAAAGTCCACATCTTAGATTGAAAAGGCCTTATACAGAGTAAGAGGGGAGGAGGCTGGTTAAATCATATGCAATTGGCAACATAGAACAGGAGAGTTATACATTCACCCAATAAGAGGGAGAAGGTGTTAGTTAAACTGAATAGGGAAAGGAGCAGAGATAGCATGTTTGATAACAAAAGAAATAGAGGAAGATGGATATTGTGAAGATACAAAAGAATGATTAGATTTTGATTGTGTTAAGCATATAATTAAAAGAGGATATTGTGCAGAGGCAGATTAATATGGAAAACAAAGGAAACAGTGTCTCCAAGGAAAAGAAGATGGGTGGCAAGCCAATATTATGGTGGGTGTCTGAACAAGTCATTTAACCAAGCATTGTTTCTAGGTCAAACCTTAAAAGGAACTATGTGCCAAATGAATTTACTCAGTAAGCAAACAATAATAATAACAATAAATATTAAAGTTAGTAGAATTTAGTACTGTTTAGCATAATCTGCCCCAATAAAGCGCCCTTAACTCATTCACTCCAATGGAGCTCAGGAAGTTTGCACTTTAACTTCCAATGGACGGAGCCTACGCCTTTTGACAGAATGAAATTATAGACTGACATTTCAAACAAATATTCATATCCCTGGAACCATAGGGATTAAGAAAGAATTAAAATGGCAAACTCTTCAGCACAGATTATTTTTATAATGGTAGTATTCTTTAGGTTCGAGGTATTGAATTTTATAAGTGACAGTAAACACAGTTTACATTTGTAATATTATGCAAACAACTTACAATATCTCAGCAAACATTCAAGTTGCACACATACTGTCAGCAGCATTTTATTAATTTAGCCAAGAGACTTCATGTGAGGCTAAGGAGTTCTGTCTGTGTTTCTTGGTTGTTGAAATATTTAGAAAAATGTGAAAATTATATGTATATAAATTAATATAATAAAGGCACCAGTTAGATCTATTTACATGAACTAGATAGAGGTCAAATATTAATGCAGTTGAGTTTGCCATTGTGTATGCTATAGGATGAAATATTTTAAAACCTTGTAAATAGCATGGTTTTGGAATTATTGATGCAAATATGAACAAGCAATATTTGATGATTAGAGGCATCAGTAGGAGTTAACTGCAGATGCACCTGGAGGTGTCACTCAGATGTAATGTGTTAATAGTCTTTAACCCTAAGATACTATCCCCCTGTAGCTCACCAATCAAAGGACTAGACAACATGAATATGCAATTTCCTAACTTATCTGTAGCCAGTTTGGTAAATATGGGCATCTGAAGATAATGTAACAATTGTCTCATGTTTACAGACAACCACCTAATTCTTAAAGAAACTGGCAAAATATGTGAGAGGTATCCTTACATAATGACACTGGTGGCTAAACTCTCACATATAAGGACACATCAGGTTGCAGAAACCATGCATACAACACACACATGTTGACTAACTTATGCTGTGGCACTTAAAAAAACAATCTTTCTAAACATTAAATATTCTCTAGATGACCCATTGGCAAAGCTGCACCTCAGCAAGCCTAAGTCATTTAGAAAAACTATACCTAACAACATACATACAGGCATATTCAATGGAGTTCCAAACATTAAACCTCTAAGGCAAGCAAACACACTTCCTGGGACTTTCATCATAGGTGACACCATTGTAAGATATCCTGATGCCCCTCTAACCAGCCTGAATAAAGAGACAATAAAAATTATTCACTTATCTGGAGCCAGGGTTTGCCAAATCACACATCCACTCAAGTCATTACACCGCAGGTACCATTATGATTCTGTCATAGTCCGTGTAGGTGTAAGTGACCTAAGACATACCTCAATGGACAATATAAAGAGAGAGAGAGAGAGAGAGAGATTATGGAGCTGTCAGACTATGTGTCTCAGGCTGGTATGAGCCTAGCATTTAGCAGCATAATGCCATCACTGAAGATGATGCCACAATATGAGCAAACGATGATTGATTTTAACAACTGACGGTCTTTTTGCTGCCATTCTAAAGGTATCCAATATTTGTCAGCTTAGGAGGATATGGTTAACAGACTACATTGATTTGACAATGATGGTCTACATCTGCCACCTCTAGGCTTTTGAACACTAGCTAAAACTTTATCCACCCCCATAGTACCTTTGCAGTCAATGCCAAATTGTCAAACCTAACAACTTAGTAAAATCAACTCAACTGAACCTCAAGGTGTTACTGCTCAATTCCTGGAGCTTAAATAAAAAATGCACTCCCTCCCAAGCCCTTCTTACACTTGAGAATATAGACATCTGTGCAGTTACTGAGACATGGTTTAAAACAGCACAGAGTACACCAGAAGTTCAAGGTTTCAGTACCTCCCCAATTTTTAGACCATTAGCTGCACAGACAAAGGCTAAAGGTGGCGGTGTCTCTTTCCCCTCCATATCTCAATAAGCTGACAATGCATACTTGGGCCTACTGGTGACTTTAATTACACTTCTATAGACTGGGAATCATACAGAGCCCCAAATCTTCAGACACAGAGCGTCCTGGACTTTATAAATCCAAACATCCTTGCCCAAATAGTGAATACACCCACCAGAAATTGAATGTACTGGGCAACATACTCACAAATATGGGAGAATGCTACAATTCTCCCCCGCATGTTTTATCCTACCCTGGAAAGGTATGACCAGAAAGTTGACCCCTTCAAAATCATCTTCGCAACCCCAGTATGACCAGTAACAGTTAGGAACGATTTCAAGGCAAACTATCTTTTATTAAGTGATGGTTTGTCAAAATTTGATGTCCCTCCAAACCCTGAAAACACAGCAACCCATATAAATTCATCACAGAAACTCTGGTGCTTACATTAATTACTGAGTTCTCTAGTTGGTGTACTTAGTAAGGTAGGGGTTCTAATCTCACTGTGATCAACTTGTGTATGTGCCTAGTCAGTGTAATTGTGTATCCTACAGTCATCAATACAATCCCATGGAGTACAAATATTTAAGAGCTTGGTACTGGGCCCGCTCCTTTTTTTCATCTATTTCTCTGAAATGGAAGCAAATGCTGAAGGTTTATGGCTGACTAAGTTTGGAGATGACTGCAAGTGGGGGGTTATCTTCAACTCCCCTGTAAACATTAGCATTCCTCAAGAAGGTGTATCTCTGACTAATAAATAGTAACAAAGCCATGGTCTTAAACTCAATGCTAAGAAATGCACAATTGTACCCTATGGGAAATCAACCATCCTGGTTAATTACCATGTTGATAATACAACCCTAATAGTTGACTCAGTGGTCAGGGATCTGGGTACGCATGTAGACACTAGTTTTACCTTTGACTACAACATGGCCACAGTGGTGAGGGTGGCACAGTGGTGCAGCGGTAACGTTGTTGCCTTGCAGCAAGAAGTTCTCCGGTTCAATTCTCGGCTGGGGTGCCTTCTGTGCAGAGTCTACATATCCTCCCTGCATTTGTGTGGGTTTCTGCCGGTGCTCCTGTTTCCTCCCACATTGCAAAGACATGCATCTGAAGGGTTTCTCCCTGAGCCTCTGCTGAAAATTGGCTTTGTTCCAAGTCAGACTTTCCCGTTTAACAAATGTTAAATAAAAAAAAAATTATAATATCCTTTTATGTTGCGCAACTTATAAATAAGAACATGGCATCTAGGTCCAAAGAAGTCATTATCCCACTATACTCCACTCTTATTAGACCAGTCATAGAGTATAATCCTCCCTTTGGTATGTACCTGACTAAGCATATGCAGCAACTAGAGCAACCTCAGAGTTTCCTTACTTAAAGAATACAAGGTGTAACAAATGTCTACTCATTCTCCTATAGATTGCTGAGGAGTGATCTATGCCTGACATTCATAGTATCTGCAAAACCCACACTTATGAATCTCCTACATATTCGTAAGTCAAAGAGTATCAGAAATACAAGGTCTAGGGACCTGAATTTTGTCTGTGGCATAAACAGAACATACTGGAGAGACAGATATGTGCCTCAGTGGCTACCCCTCCTGTGAAACAGGCTTCTCATCCATGTGAAGCTGATTTTGTCTATTACCCAGTTTAAGCACAACAGAGAGAAGTGAATGGGGAATAAGAAATTTAGACCAGGCCTGGCACCCATGTCCCTTATGGACAGAGGGTACTTATAAATGCCTGGCCCTCAATGTCCTATTTGGATGCAGGACATCATTATTCTTTTGGGAAAACGTGCCTAGGCTTAGACTAGCCCCTTGGGTCATTAGCCTAGTAACAGTCTATGAATCTATGAATCTGTATAACCATGACAATGGTTGCATAGAGGTTGCTGTACCTACAGACATAAGCCCAACATTAGCCCCCCCCCAAAAAAAAACTGCCCTGGTGGCATCTCAAATTAAACAGGATATGCAACAAATGGAAAACAAAATAATGGCAAAAAGCAGGAAGGGCAATTCCCATAAAGATAAAAATTCCATTACCAAGCTATCTAGGCAACTAAGAGGGCTAATTAGGTCAAACAAAGCCAACTTTGAGGTTAAAATAGCCTCCCAGGTGAAAGGTAACCATAAGGCTTTCTGCGCTATGTCAGAAACCTCAAGGGCAGCACACAGTAATATGCTGAACTGGTGGATAACGGTGTCACATTCACTGACATAGCAAACCTGTCAGCAGACAAATTCAGTTCCAGCTTTAAAATCCCCTCTCACCCCCAATCATTCCTCAAGAAATACCCTCAAACATAACCTTTTAAACAATAACTACAGAGCATGTACTGGCTGTGCTCAATAAGCCAAGAAAACAGACTCATTGAGCCATGTAACAGCCCAGGATGCTTTCTGAACAGTCTAAATACAACTTATCAGGACCCCTGGAGTTGCTATTTAACCACGGTCTTATAACAGGCTTTGTTCATGAGAATGGAGGAAGGCAGTGGTCATTCCCCTCATAAGGGAGGACCTTCAACAGATCCTGCAAACTATGGACCCATTAGTCTGACTAGTCTTATTTGCAAAGCTATGGAAAGAATTATCATGAAAATTATCAAGAAGGATATAGGAGACCTCCAGACATTTTATCCATCCCAGTTTGGTTTTGCCAATAGAAGGTTATGCTTAATGAACTGGTGGATGTCTTTGAAAAGGTCACTAAGGCAATGGATGACAAGAAAGTGATGTATACTGCTACATAGATCTGGCTAAAGCATTTGAAACAATACACCACTCGAGCATTGCCAACAAACTTACAAAACTAAACTGTAAAAAATATATAAACTCCCGATCACTAAAGGTTGCTCAACCAAACAAAAATATTTAGAAAACAAGCAGAGCTAGGCCACCATGAAGAAACATTTATTAGCTAATAAAACAGTAAAACAGCTTAAAAACAGCACAGGCATAGAACCAGGGATAAGCGCTTTCAACTCATAGAGCCTTCATCAGATCCTGCACTACTGCCAGTACTCCTTCCCTTTAAAGCAAAGAGCAACCAATTAAAATTCATCTAGGAAGTCTCCTCCCTTTCATCAAATACTGCATCACTGCCAGTGCTCCTCCCCATTGAAGCAAAAAGCAACCAATTAAAATTAAAATTGTATCTAGAAAGTTTCCTCGCTTTCAACAGTGGCTTCAAGGGAATCATCCCATTCAATCCAGTGAGCCGATCAGCCTGCAAATCAGCAATCCATCAGCTCTCCAAAACCTCTGTTTTATTATATAAACCATCACCCGAAGATTATCATGTACTAATTCTAATGTCATGAATATAAACCTGTGTTGTGCATTCTCTTGGATATGTTTAGACAAAGCACTTCCTAGATGAATTTTAATTGGTTGTGCTTTGCTTTAAAGGAGAAGTGTACCGCAGTGATGCAGGATCTGATGAAGGTTCTATGAGTTGAAAGCGCTTGTCCCTGTTTCCATGCCTATGCTGTTTTATAATGTAATACATGTCTCTTTGTGGTGGCCTAGCTATACTTGTTTTCTAAATTTACAGAACTAGGCATAAACCCCTGTATAACATGCTGGATAGCTAGCTGGCTTATGAAAAGGACTCAGGTGGTTAGGATTAGTGACTCCACCTCCACAAAGATGCTGGTCAACAGTGGAGTCCCTCAGGGCTCCTTGCTAGGCTCACACCTCTTTGGCATTCTCAGACTTCACAGATGATTGCAAACTGGGAGCAGTCATTAAATCCCTGCAAGATGAGAACATCCTTCAGGAAGGTCAAACACTTGCTCCCAAAATTATGGCTTAATATTCAATGTCAAGAAATCCATTATAGTAACTTTTCAGAATTTGGCCACCTCAGGTAACTACATAATCAATAAAACAACATATGTCCAAGGTAAAGAAAAACATTCTGTGTTGCTAAACTTCCAGTGACAAAGCCAAATTGGGATGGATAAAGTTTTTGGAGGTTGCTAAACTTATAAGTAAGGGCATGGCATTTAGGTACAGAGAGATCACTGTACCACTATACTCAGCCTACATTAGACCCATCATAGAGTATACCTTTTGGTATGTACCTGTCAAGACACATGCGCTAGCTGGAATGTTCACAAAGGTTCCTTACAAAAAGAATACAGGGAGTAAACAATATGTCCTATGCTGCTAGACCTGTGTCTTTACTCAGTAGCATGCAGACTTCTGAGATGTGATCTTTGCCTGGTGTACAAGGTAAACCTGGACCCTGCTTTGATGAACTTTTTGCACATCTACAAAAACAATCAGCATCAGTACTACTACAAAAAAAAAAGATCTAAGTTTTGCTTGTGACATAAATAGGATATGTTGGAGATCTTTGTACTCTGAAACAGGCTCCCCATCCATGTGAACCAGAATTCCTAAGCTAAAAAAGGCTTTAAGAAGATAATGCAAGTCTGCCTTTAAGGGGGTGCTGGCTCAATTTTGACACTTTGATTGGCTGCTGAGGAATGATGTCTTACATAAATTCTTGGCCGTATTTCCTTGGATTTTTTCTGATGAAGTTTTGTTGTGAAACAAAACAAAAACACCTTATTTTAAACAATTTTAGCATGTTTTGGAGAGTTGCACCTTGTTGTTCTGAAGAGACAAGGGTTTGTAAGCCAATGAGCTTTTGTGGCTTTTACTTCAACCAGAATTCCTCCTTAACACTATTTAATTGCAACTTGCACCAGTTGATGGGTAACAGAAATCTACCCCCCCCCTGTCTGGTGCCTATGTCTCTGATGGATAGAAGCAGTCAATAAATTACCTCCTATATACATCAGATTTGTGGGTCACATTTGGGTTGCACAGCTAGGCTTATAGTATTTTTAGTCTAGTATGCACCTATGAGCATTAATGATGATGATGATGATGATGATTATAGTAAACACAATAATCATAATAGTAATGCATTAGCATGACTATTATGATTATGATTATGATTATGATTATTATTCATTATGGTCTAAATGTGAATGAGAAGGAGGTGTTGGACATCTTTTGCAGGTAGAGGGGAAGATAAAAAGATGAGGGTAGATTTATAATGGGGGATTTTAATTTTCTATTGGATATTGAATTAGACAGGTTCATAGGGAAAGACAACTTTTTTAGAAGGAGACAGATATTATGCTGAAAGGCATGAAGGAGCTGTGTCTTGTATATGTGGTGACAGAAATGGGATAAAAGTCTACTTTTTAATCTTTACATCTGTTAAGCAAGTAAGTCAGTGGACAAAAGTGTCCCTTTTCAGGGAGAATCCAGCTGCATTGCCAAGTTAAGTGATTTGCTCAAAGACACACAGCAGGCAAACAGAGGTAGAACAAACCAAATACTGTACACTTTGCTTAAAGGAAACTGCTCAGCAACAGTTCTGTTGCCTTAGCACTGTGTACTAACTGCCAGATGAAATCACATTACATTCTTGAGAGATAAATTGAAGCAGATTAATAGGGTAGAAGTCTGATGGCTGTAGCTTCAGTTATTTATAGGAAAAGTAAATACATTGGAGAGAAAGAGTTATTTTGGATCATGCTATGGTAGTTGTTAACTAGAATATGAGAACAGTACTAGGAAAATGTTAGAGAAATAATTCAGGGAAGTGGAAAAGGCAAAGTAAGTGAACTGGGCACATAACATGGTAGTTCATGGTGGTTCATATAATTACCAAAAATATAAGTGCTGAACATTTTAGTCAGTTCCTCATAAAATCTAGATGCAAGATGAAGAAAAAGAGATAGAAAGGATATTATAAGGAAAGGAGAAAGGTTATTGTGGCAACTGCAAAAGGATAGGAAAAGGGTGAATATGGGAAGATTAAACCTAATTAAATGTGTGAAGGCACATCTGAAAAGAGTGGTAGTGTAGTTATGCAGAAGTGCCAAGTGGTGAGGGAACGTCAGAAGTTCATCTTAAATCATTGGCTTGAAGGATGAAGCAAGGAAATTTGAAAGCTTGGTAAGTGGAACAAAGGCCATACAAGGTATTAAAAAGTGTAAAAATAGCAAGCTAAGGTCTGACTATGGCACAAGAGACCAGAGTTTGATTAGCAGCTCAGATGCCTGTAGGAGCTGGCAGGGTAGAATGAGTGTGAGTGTCTGTTGCCAGCTCTGTCATCCTCAGGAGACAGTGAAGGCTTCAGCTTGTCAATTGGGTGACACCTAGTGGTAGCACTAGACACTTTGCCCACTGAATATGAGCTTAGGTAGCATGCATTGCCATAATACAGACGCACAAGACAAGAAGATTCTGTGTTCTGAGACATGCTCCCTTTTGAAGACAACATACAGCAGAATTTCCTATTTAAAGGGTCAGCTGCTCTTTAGAATCAGTATCCTAACACCCAGCTTAAAAATGGTGAATTGGATGAGCTAGTAGGGCTTTCTGGATAGGAACAGATGGGCTTTAGGGTTCCTGCCTATCCTGGGAATGTCTATCTCCCACCCCTATTAAACAACTGCACTATGTTTAATGACCGTAGTAATGAACTTCTTTTCCAGAGCTGTTTGAATAATGAGATAAATATGACTCATTATGAGGTACTATGTTGCTGGAGTGATATGGCTAAACCGTACTTTTCTAGCAACTTTAATGGAATTGTCATGAGATCTGGTAGACAGAGTAGCAACCTTAGAATGAGTATTGCTTATTTCAATGACATCTGATTAGTTTGTAACATCATTAAAAAGAACTAGCATTCTCATTTCTGATGATAGATATAGAGAATTTCTTGGTACTGTCCCTTATTTTTGTTTTAAGAATAACAACTCTCTGAAGAGCACGCTCTGTTATAAAACCTTTAGTAAGGAAATGAATGTCTCTGATAGATTAAGCACGTATCCATGTAGGTCATGTAGCATATGTAGGTTTGTTAGTATTAGCAATAGGTTTACATACCCGGATACTAAGCAAGTTTACAAATTGAATTTCTGTGCTCACTGTAAGAGTCATGACAGTTTAATTGGCTGTACGTGTATTGTGTCACTGCTATTACGATTTAAAAATCAACCGCACTTTCCGAGATCACATATGTGAACAAACGTATGATATCAGTTGACAAGATACAAGAAATGCTTTATCAAAACATGTTGTAACTACTAATAAGAATCACAGTTTTAAATTTATGGTTTTAAAACTGTTTAATAGTGGGATTTGAGGTGGTGATGTTAGAACAAAAATTGAATACCTTGAAGTTAAATGGATATTAGAGTGACAAGCAGATAAAGGCAAGGAGCTTAATGAGTATGTCCCTTCAAACCTTTTCCTAAGGTGACCTCCCCTCACCTGGCAAATTTGAAACTTTGTATTTAAGTGGTGTTTTAATAGTTATATTTAGATCTGAAGAAGAGCACCTGGTGTGGTCATGAAAGCACTTATCTTTTTACTTGTTTGTAATAAACAGAATTTTAATTTTATTATGCCATGTTGACTGGTTGCTCTGGACATTTTTGATTCTTATTTGCATTTAACCAGTCTTATCCATTTTATTTTGTACATTTTGCATTGAGTTACTTGAAGTTCTTGGGAGGATTTGTGGAAAGAAGAAGTGTTAGTTTATTTGCAGATGACTGCATGTTGCTTTTACAAGCTGCAGACAATTTACTGTCAAATATTATGTGAATTTTAAAAAAAGATTTGGGTAAGAGACAGGGTTTTTTGTATCACCCAAAATGTTACTGGTAATTCTGTGGGGAAAGTGAAGAAGGTTAATTGAAATATAGGACTAACTATACTAAAGGGAAGAGAGATATAACTTGGCAAATGTCCAGCTTTGGGCACTGGCAAACTAGGTGTCAATCTAGAGCATTGCTCTCAGAGTCTTCATACACACAGCTCATCAAGCACCTCACTGCCAGCAACCTCTCTTCATACATTCTTTTGTCCAAATCATGGCATCACAACTGGCCTTCTACATTTCACTCACACAATCAATCAACATATGGGTCAGTTATTCTTAACCATCTTCCTTGATTTGCCAAAAGCATTTGGCACTGCCTCTCATCTTAAACTGCTAACTGAACTCTCCTCTCTTCTCTAGAGCAGTCCCAGTGTGTACAACAAGCTGTAAAAGTTCAACAAATGTTCTCAAGTTTCCTTCCTGATTCTACAGGTCTCTCACTAGGCCCAGTGAGGCAGTGAACTGTAGCCTGTAATAAGTCATATAAAAATTGGCCATAGATAGCAATGTTAACAATGACACAGCTTAATCCAGCTCTGTTTTGTTAAAAAATATACAGAGAGAGTAGGCTTAAATGTAGTTAGTCACTACAGTTAATTCATTTATTATCTGTCTGTTTGTTTGTTAACCAGACAGGTGGTCTGGTCCAAGGGCCTTTTTCAGCTATAACCCGAGAACATAGACAAGCCAATACATTGACAGTAGATATTAAAACAATTGAAATATAAATGCTACCATGAAATTTACATACAATTAACAACAGGCAATGCAGCAGAAAGAATATGAATGGCATAAAAATTTGCATAACGATTAACACAAATACAGTTAACAGATAAGCACAGCAATAACTTTTTCAGAGAAGAAACACAAGTTAGACTGGTATGCAAGCAAACATCAAGAGTTTCCTAACGAGGGACACATTTATCAATAGAGGAGGCAAAGTGGACAGTTATAGAAAGTATAGCTTAGAATGCCCAGGCAAATTACCCTCCTAAAACTATAGCATAGAATACATAGCCAAGTTGCCCCTCCCAAAAGTTAGCAAAGACATAATAATCAAAGCAGTCCAACACCAACTTGTTAATTCACCAACAGTTATGACACTTGCGTATATGACAAACTTTCTTTATTTCACTTATTTAATTATCCTTTGTTGACTGGGTTAGTACCCCTAGACTAGTAGCCTCTTTTCAGGGAAGGCCCAAAGTGGTATTTATGCTACTAGGGGGAAATTTGGTGAAGGCATTGTGGAACTT
This sequence comes from Protopterus annectens, assembly GCF_019279795.1. NCBI lineage: Eukaryota > Metazoa > Chordata > Ceratodontiformes > Protopteridae > Protopterus > Protopterus annectens. The sequence continues at coordinate 1,858,632,314 of NC_056726.1, read as the reverse complement.
CCATTACTCTTTGCAGTAGGGGGAAGAGATTGGGTGTTACCCACCCTGACTTCCTGTTTCCTGTCCAGGCACAGAGGCAGCCAGGAGGAACAGGGAGAAGCATGGCTGCTGAGAGCTAAGACAATTTGCAAGTTAAATGCACTGAAAATGAATAAAAATTGTAGAATCACTACCAGAAATGTTTTCAGGCAATGCAGGAGCAGAGGAAATACTGTCTGCTGATGGTGAAGAGATTGGGAAGGAGATTGCAATAAATGCAGTGGTGGAGATAAATTCAGAAGAAAAATTCTAGAAAAGCCTGTTTAAAATAGCAGAAAAATGTGTTATTTCAACCCTCCATTCAGGAGGGTTGCGGGATGAGCACCTGGAGGCACTAGTTAACCAGAGTGAGCCAGAAAATAGAACTGCTATATCCTGGAATTAAATTGTGGAAAAAAATAGAAGAGGAACAAAAAGAGAAGGAAAAAAGACAGAGAATGTTCCAGAAAAGAAGTCCTATGCTCAAACAGTGAAAGAAGGAGCTAAGTAGAAAACAAAGATGAAGGTAGTAAAGAAAAAACATGTTGTTCAGGTGAGCAGTAAAAAAGAAAAAAGGCCTGGACAGACATGAGGAATGGGACAATGTTATTGCACCTCTGGGAGTAAAAGCTGAAGAGGTAAGAGTTTTTGCTTTAATTAGCAAAGAAACTTTTGTGACTTGTTTTTTGAAACTGGAAAGGCTATGGAAAACTTTTGGGGAGGCCTATGAAAAAAGAAAGCAGACTTTCCATGGGCAGAATATGTTGTTCAAGCCTTTTTTTAGTAAAAATAAAAGAATCTTGAGTCAGTTTAGAACTGAAGTGGGAGAAAAAGAACTGAGAGAATATTTGTTGATAATATGTATGTAAAGAAGTAGTGGACTACTAAAATCTATGATGAAAGAAGATTATGGACTGGGGGTTGGAAATGTGGAATAATTAAAAAAAATGGAAAATGACAATGTGATACACATACTTAGTATTATTAATGTGCATGGCAATAGAGGTTTTGTGAGGTACAGAGGACAAAGATGTGTTATTTTTGTGGAAAAGGTGATCATTCAATTAATGAATGTGACAAAACAATGTTATTTATGTGGTCATACAGGTCATAATGCAAAGAAATGTAATAAATGTGGCAATACAGGACATTCATTCATGGTTAGAATATGAGGTAGAAATACAAGAAAATGAAAATGAAATTATACAAGAAAAAGGGGTGGAAGAGAATGCTATACAAGAACCCACAACACAACAAGAAAAACATAGAAATTGTATTTAAATTTAAAGGGAAAGACAATGAGAAAGAAAAAGAAAGTGAGAGACAGATGAAACAAGTGAAGAAGAGTCAGTGTGGCATATAGTAAAAGACAAGAAAAATTCAATAGGAAAATAGATAGGGAAAGAAAAAGACAAAATATAAAAATATAATGATGAGAGAATAGGAAAGGTAAGGGATAAGAAGATTGTTCTAATAACAGTTCTATAAAGCTGAAAATAGCTTTGAATGTGAACAGTATGAAGAATATTATATTAAGAGAATAATTAGTATTTTACAATGGTGTGCTACAGTAGATGCTCAAGCAATAGTGTTAGAAGACATTAGAATGCTGACAGAAGAAGAATGGGTGCAAACAGAAAAAAACTTTGGAATGGTACTATTATTTGGAATATATGCAAAGAAACATGTTCAGGTATATGTATGCTATGCCAAGGAAACATAAAAATATTAGATATTGCAATAGTAGAACTGGGCCAAATAACAGTAGTAGATATAAGATGGAAAATATTTATATAGACTAATAGTTGTATGTGCATGTGTGACAAAAAAGAGAAAGAGAAACAATGTTTAAAAGTATACTAATTATATCTGTGTTAACATGAATATAATAATTATTTGTAATTTCAGAAATAAAAAGAATAGTTGTGATGTTAAAATGGTTACTGAAATTATGAAAAGTGGAACATTAAAAATATGAGAAATGAACACAACTTATAAAAGAAATGAAATTAAGGCAACAATTTATTATTTTTTTATATCAGAAGACCTAAAAATTACACAAAAAGGAATTAAATATAATGGGTTCTCTGATCATGTGGTGATTTGCATAAAAATTCACAAAAATGAAGAATATATTAAAATAGGAAAAAGCATAAAAAGAGGTGAAAAACAGTTAGATTCAAGAGAAAGAAAAGAAATTACAGAATTATGGCAACAACATAGCAGTATGAGAGATCTTTACAAAAATGGACAATAAGGTGGATTCAGTTCAAAAAGAAATAAAAAAGTATTTTTAGAATGTATAGAAAAGAAAAGGAAAAAAAGAAAAAATGGAATACAAAATATTAAGTCAAAAATATTTAAAGACTTGATAGACAAGAAAAAATTGTTTTATGAAAATAAAAAGAAATATATAGAAGAAATTGGAATAAGGTTAATAAATTGTTATATAAGCAAAATGTTGCTTACAAGGGAAAAAGAGAAGTAGCACCATCATACCTCTAAACTGTCCAGATTTTTGCAGAATGTCCAGATTTGTGCCTCATACTTTTGGTCTGTTACTCATAAAATTTGTGGTTTTCTGGCAAATTGCTAGGAAGATCTGAGGGTTGAAGTCACTAAATACTGACATGCATTTGAGTTTCAGTCTTCAACTCCTTCAGAAAAATGTATGAACACAAATCCTATTATTGTAGCAACCTTCTAAGTTTATAAGAGCAATATTTAAAATCTGTCCCTATTTTTGGGCCTTGTATGCCCATTTTGTCAGTCTTTGTCCAGATTTATTGCACTAAGTGGTTGAAAGGTATGAGCACCATAAAATAAGGAAAAATAATAAGAGAATTAAAAATAAAGGAAATGAGTTAAAAAACAAAGACAAATATGAAATAATCAAAGAATATGTATTAGACTCATATAGCAAAACAAAGTTAACATAGAACACATTTATAATGGTGAAAATTTAAATAAGGAAGATAATGAATTTAGAGAGAGAAATACATATAAATGAGTTGAATGAGGTCTTGAAAGATATTATTGTTAATTCAGCTACAGGTTTGGACAGAATTGAATATAGTATGTATAAAGAAATGTATGACTGTCAAAAATGGTGTTTATAGAAGTAATGAATGAATGGCTAGAAAGATGAATTAAGTATAAATAAATTTGCACAGGTGTGATAAAATTTACATTAAAGAAAGGAGATAAAGATGAAATAAAAAATTGAAGACCAATTACACTGAATAACACAGATTATGCAATTTTCATGAGAATAGTAACTAAAAAGCTACAATATAAAATAGAAAGATTATATGATCAGAATTTGCTCAGGAGAAAAGGAAAGGCAGTCAAGACCTATAGTGGACAATAAGGGACATAACTGATGATATTATTAATAAAAAAGTGGAAACAAAAATCATGATAGGTGATGTCAGTAAAGCAATGATAAAATTCAGTATAAAGCATTATGGGGAATTTTACAAGCATACAACATGAGTGAAAAAATATTACAAGCAATTAAATCAATATATGAAAATAATAATGTGATAATGAATGTAAAAGGTTGGATTGGGGAAGATTTGAAAATAGAGAGCGGTACAAAACAAGGATGTCCTGCAAGCAATATGATCTTTGCTATAATCATGAACATAGCAGTAATGGAAATTATAAAAAGGCAAGTAATGGAGAATATAAAATTATGGAGGAGATACAATTACCAATAATGGATACTTACACTGATGATATTGTAGTAATAGCAAAAAATAAAGTCTGGATGTAAAAAAAATAAAAAATTTAGTTCACTGTTGAAGAAAATTGGTTTAAGCATAAATAAAGAGAAAAGCAAAGGATATGGATATGAAGGTATTGTAGGAGGTGTGGAATATAATAAAAAGAGTATAGATATTTTAGAATTGTACTTGGAAAGAAAGAATATGCACACGAACAATGACATAAAGTTATTAAAGGAATCAAAGACATGATCACATTTTGGAAGACATATAGATTTTCATACAACATGAAAGCACATTTTAAAAACACCATGATAATAGGTAAAATAGCTTATATTGCAAATGTTTATATGATGCTAATGAAATATGAAAAAGAAACTATGCATGCATTTTTTTCATTTATCTGGGGATCAAGATTGAACCCAGTTAGGAGGGGAATTTTTGATGTGAAAGATGAACAAGGGGGATTGGTGCTGATAAACCTGATTGTGCATGCAACCTCTTTAAGTATGTATAAAGTATTAAAAGGAATAATGAAAAAATAATAAATATTTGGCAGAAACAATGTATTGTAAATATAGAAAAATTGGGGAAGAAATGGAAATGAAAAAAAGAAGTAAAAGTGTTATTAATGAAAAAATGAAAGAATTTTACAGTAAAATTGTATTGTGGAATTTAAAAAAGAGTGTGATAAAAAAGAACAGAAAAGAATGGTATGTTAACATTATGATATCTTTTTATTTGGTAGATCCATGGAAAGATACATGGAAAGAGTTAGAGATAGATAAGATGAAGCAATAACGATGAGATGCAGAAATTATATTAGAATTAAAGAATGCAATGATTTTTTGTGGAGGTTGTCCATAGGAAAATTACCAGTGGGGGCAAATATGCCATACAAGAGAAAACAGGCTAGAATATGTAATAAATGTAAAGAAATAGAAACTTCGAAACATTTTTTTAATGTGAGAGAATTCTAAAACAATGGAAAGAAGTATGTAAACATGATTTGATTAAAAGTTATTTCATTTTTGAAATGTTAAACATGGACATGAGAGAGTATGGGTTTTATGGGATAAGATCCCAGAATGAAACTAAATAAATGGACATAATCATATTCTATGTAACATGGACTATATGGAATGAAAGACTTAGTGAAATTAGATACAATGGAAAATGGACATTGACAGTAATAATGGAAAAATATGGTTGTTACTATGGAAAATGGACATTGATAAAAATAATGCAAACATATGGTTTTGGTTGTGGGTAAAAGAGCGGGGGGATACTTAAAATGAAAATATCAATATATTGAATGATATTAAAATATGTAAATATTGTAAATATGTAAAAATATGAATTGGATGTATGTATATAAATAAAAAAAACTTTTTTTCAATAGGTGCTGTGGGATCTTTTATATCTACTTGAGCTACCACCAACTAAAGCAGATTGGGCCTCTGTATGTCATGACATACATCACCATATCAATGCCCACCAGATGTGAAATCAACAGAAAAGTAAATTACTGCTGTGAGATCACCTATGCCCTGGAGTCTTAACCTATGTCTTAAAGCAAATTGCATTTATTCTGTTCAGGAGGAGGGATTTTTTAAATTAAGTAAATTATCCAGTTTTCTGATGTTTTCTGAGATGCTATTCCAAGCCATAGGCACTGTTTTAGAGAAAGCCCTTTCATATATACTACAGTTGAATGATGTCGCTTTCCTGAGAGTGTAAGCTGAGATCTGAACTGGAGTTTGTTTAGTAGCTGGGTACAATATCTGTTATACTGAATTTGAAGGTAAATGTGTTAAGTAGCAGTTGCAGAGAGCTATTTCTTTTCCTTTTGAATAATTCAATGTTGCTTCTGTAGCTGGCTAAGCTGATGAATGGGATGATTCTTTCCTCATTGTTTGAATGATATCAGTACTGTGAGATGAGAGAAGTCAGTTATAAACAGACAGCATGCTAGTTCAGCAAGAAGAATGCTAATGGTTATAAATTGCTTGGTTTCAGTAGTGATCAAGCTTGATATTTTGTATGACAGTTTCATTGAGTTAATATTTGTTATCTATAGCTTCAGTGTGTGTGCATGAAAGGAAATGTTTGAATCCAAATTAATACCTCAATATCTCTGCTGTGAAGTAGTAGAAAGGGATGATCTGCTAGGGTTAGTAATTGAGAGTTTACTAACATTCATTAGTTTTTGCAACATGGTAACTAACACCACTGTGACTGTCATTTCATTTATATAATTTTGTTAATGTTTATCTAATTCCATACAACCTTAAAGTCTTCCTGGAAGCCCTTGCCACACTATCATCAGCATATATGATGCATTTTATCTAGGGCAGATCCCAGGGACTGTTATTTATGAAAAGTGAGAATAACGGGGGGCTGAGGACTGACCTGTACAGCACTCCACACTTTATACATCCTGTTTGAGTAGCTTTGTTTGATCCGACTGCCTTGAATATTCTATTGTCAAGATAGTTTTGGAACCATTGTACCACACCAGAAGAGAAGCCATTATCTTGGAGTGTGTAATAGGATGACATCTTCAGCTGTTTCAAAGGCTCATTTAAGGTCATGGAAGATGGTACCAGTATGTTTATCTTGCTCAAACCCTGATAAAATATGATCAGTAAGTGTATACATAGCACTGAGTGTGCTGAAGGTAGCTATGAAATCATACTTCTTATCAGTTAGGATGTCATATTTTATAATATATTCAAGGATTTGGTCACATACAATTTTTCAGTGACTGTAGCTATGGCATAGGGATTGTCATTTGGATGGTAGTTGCTAACTGAGGTAGGGGAGGGGCATTTGGCAAGTGGAATAATTAGTGCATGTTTGAAAATATGAGGAAGGACTTTAGCTATAAGTGTGGCATTAAAAAGATTGGCTGAGGGTTTAATGAAGACATGTTTGATAAACTTAAACATTTTGTGGTATACTGTGTATTATAGCAGATCATCGAACAGCTTTGAACCTGTAATTTGCTTATATATTTGAAACAGAACAAGGATACTGTGGATATTATGAAGAGAAAACATGGGCTGATAAGAATGAGGGTTAACAAAGGCATGGTGAGTGGATAAAGGAATTTTGCTGCTAAGTTTCTTTTAGTTATGTAATAATTTCCACCATTACAGGTTTCTGGTTCCTGTTTTGAGGAATATTTTGTGCATCAAATGCAAGTGCATGTTTGTGTAGCAAAAACTGATGGTAATGCTAATCAATGCTAGAAGTCTAAATCTCAAAATGCACTAACTCGAGGCACTTCTTAAAATGGAGAACATCGATATCTGTGCAGTGACCTGGTTCAAGGCTCAAGAGAGCACCCCTGCACTACCAGGCTATAACTCATACCGCACTTTTCAGCCATATAACCTGGACCAAAACGCCAAAGGCAGAGGTGTGTCCATATTCATTAAGGATATCCACACCTCCAGGCTAGTTGCTCAGTGTAATGCATCCGAGGTTATCCAAGTGCAACTAACTCTGGGCAAAACTGCAATCCAAATTGTAGCTTGCTACAGATCCCCCACCATGCCCCAGGATTCCCACTCCTCTTTTCTTGATGTACTGGAAAATATTAGGGTTCAACCAAACACCCTAATAATGGGTGACTTCAACTACCCCACCATTAACTGGGAAAACTACTTGTGTACCAACTCCTTAGCTCAACCCATTCTGGAATTCATAAACTCCAATGCCCTGGATCAACTTATCCACACCCCCACCACGGGCAACAATATCCTAGACCTAGTCATTACCAACATGAGTGACTGGTGTTCCACACCTGAAATCAACTCCTTATTGGTCCGATCCGATCATAAGCTAATCACCCTTGATATCCACATCCCGCCCCCACCCCCTATTAAGGAAACCACAGTAAAAAATTTCTCCAAAGCCAACTTCATGCTTTTAAGACAGAAGTGGTGAACTTCATGACACCCATGCAGATGGACAATACAGTTACAACTGCTGAATCCTACACAAATGCACTCTATAAGCACTTACACGAGTGCATGGATCGTGCTATCCCAAACAGAACCAAGACGCTATCCTCCAAAAAAAGGAAGCCAATCTTGAGGTGCCCTGCCATAAACAAACTGTACAACAGAAGGAAGAAACTATTGCAAAAGAGAGTAAAATCCCATGAGTGGAGGAGCTCCCTGGTCAGCCTCAGTAAGAAGCTGAGATCCCTTATAAGATCCTCCAAAGCTAGCTAAGAAAACAAAATTGTCACTAATTCCAAGGACAACCCCAAAGCATTCTATAGCTATGTCAAGAATCTCGATGGCAACACCCAGATCTGCTCTGAGTTACAGCACAAAGGCACAAAAATTACAGAACCAACTGATATTGCCAACATCCTGGCAGATAGGTTCAGTGCTAACTTTACCCCCATCTCACCCCCTAAAGGGCCCATATCTATACAGGAAGAATGCAGAGTCCCTGTAATCACAACTACATAGGTAAAAGCTGCACTCTCTAAAGCCAAAAACACAGCATTCATGGGACCGGACAGCATCCCAGGCTGCGTTTTACACGAACATCAGAATGAACTGGCTCCCCACTTGAGCACCATGTTCAATAATAGCCTCACATCAGGCTTTGTGCCCACTGAATGGCGCACAGCAACAGTTATCCCACTCCACAAAGGGGGGAGCCACCACTGATCCCACTATTGACCTATTAGCCTGAAGAGCCTGGTCTGCAAGGCCATGGAACGTATAATCATGGAACTCAAAAACAAAGACATTGGTAACCTCCAAACTCTGGATCCCACCCAGTTCGGGTTTCTGAAAGGCAGATCATGCCTCCTGAACCTGATTGACTTCTTTGAGGCAGTCGCCAAAGCCGTAGATGAGGGTAAGGTGGTTCACACAGCCTATCTTGACCTCGCCAAGGCTTTCAACACCATCCCCCCATTCTGGAATTATAGCTAAACTCACGAAACTAGGTATAAATCCCTACTTCACAAGATGGGTTGCCAACTGGCTCACCGACAGAACCCACACTGTAAAAGTTGCAGACTCCAAATCTGACCTCAAAGCAGTGACAAGTGGAGTACCACAGTGTTCCATCCTGGGACCTCTCCTGTTTGGTATCTACTTCTCTGAAGTACAGGCTAACACAGAAGGCCTTTGGCTAATGAAGTTCACAGACGACTGCAAACTAGGAGCCATAGTCAAGTCCCCAAATGATGTGGACATCATACAGAAGGGCCTCGCTGAGACAGATGCCTGGTGTCAGAGCCATGGCATCAAGCTCAATGCCAAAAAGTGCAGTGTCACCCCCTTTGGTAAAAACTCTGTACCCATGAACTACCACATAGGCAGCAATCTACTTAACACTGAATGTGTGATAAGAGACCTTGGGACCCAGGTGGACAGTAGTCTCTCCTTTGATAGTCACATCTCCACAATAGTCAGGAAGTCCTTCTACGTGGCACACCTCATCATAAAAGGGATCTCATCCAGGAAAAAAGAGGTCATTGTTCCCCTCTACTCAACACTCATTAGACCCATTATAGAGTTCAATGCCCCTTTTGGAATGTACCTCACAGGACATCTGCACCAGCTGGAAAGGCCATAGAAGTACCTCACAAAGAGGATTACTGGCCTCAAACAAATGCCCTATACTGACTGCCTCAAAAAACTCCAGCTTTACTCCGTAGAATTTTGCCTTCTCTGAGGTGATCTCTGCCTAACATATAAAGCTATGTCAAACCCAGAGCTGTTGGACATGCTACACCTAAAGAAATCCCAATCCCTACGAGCTACATGCTCTAGGGACCTAAACCTTGTCACCACAATAAACAGGACATGCTGGAGGGATAGATTCCTGTCCCAGAGACTTCCCATACTCTGGAAAAGGCTACCCACCTATGTCAAGCAAAGTTCTTCATTAGCACTCTTCAAGAAAAATCTTGATGAGTGGATGGGAAATAGGAAATACACCCCAGGGATCACTTCTGTGTCTCTGCTCGACAGTGGCACAGGAAAATAACTTTCTTGGGTGGCATAAGCCAGGGAACCTTGTTGGCTAGGCTTACGTAGGCCCTTGGGCCGATAGCCTAGTACCTACCTATGAACTTATGAACCTATCTCAAGATTTCTGATTGCGTGTCTGAATCATTTTATTTAACCTAGGTGAGTGTTCTGCAGCAATCAGACATTCTTGTCTTTAGGAGAGTTTATTTTAATCCTAATGTTGTGTTTTAACTGCTGATACTGTTTTCATTTATGCTCAGTGGATGGTTCCTTTCTCCTTTGTCTCTAGTTTTTATTAGCTGTTTAAGACTGGAGATAAACCAAAAGGGGTGTGATGTCCCTGAGCTCTTGCTTTTTTACTGGGGTACAGTTTTTCTTGTACAAGGGTGAGAAGGTTATAGAATGTGGAGAGGGCAGAAATAGGGTGAGTACCTTGAAGAATAAAGTTCTAGGTTCATAGATTCATAGGTTCATAAATTAGTACTAGGCTAACTGCCCTTGCGAGCCATTTTAAGCCCAGCCAATTATCCCTTGTGAGACTCAAACCCTGCACCTTGTGTTTGTAAGGCAGACACCTCAACCATTAGGCCACCCTCCTAACCCTAATCTAAATCTGATGCAAGTGAATCTGTAATTGAGTTGGGGACTGACCTGGTTACTACTGTTTGATGTTTACTTTTATTATATTTAAAAGACAAGTGAGAAAATATGGGGCAGGGGCTACATATAGAGTCTGGAAGAAAATGCAATTCATAATGTTTGTCGGCTATATTGGTAATAACAATATCAAGTAAGCCACTCTGATGAAGTAGAGAGAGATACAAAGTCACAAAACATGAGAATCACAGGCAGAAATGAGAGCAATGTGGAAGAAAGATACCCAGGCAGTT